>NW_005841848.1:5527105-5576779 GCF_000455745.1 Alligator sinensis | reverse complement strand
GGGCGCGCTTCAGCCCCCTGCCCAAGCGGGGGGGGGCCGGGGAAGCGCCTGCCCCCTCCCGCTCCGCTGCGCATCCAGGCCCGGCTGCCTCCGCCCGCGCCTGAGGCGACCACTGTCAGATTGAAACCTGTCCCCTCCTCCTGGCAGGGTTGCGGGAGGGGTGAACGACGGCTCACTCGGCCCCCACCCTCCCTCCTTTTACAGCTCTTTTATCATGATAGCCCCACCACCACCACCAGACCATGAGTGACTGGTGCCTCCTGAATCTGGGGGGGCACCCGCAAAAGCCGCTGACCCTGTCAGGGGGGGCACAAGCCCTACCGACAGCCTCACAGAGGGCAGCGGCCCCGTCGGGGGGGCACACGCACTTCCTACCAGTTGCCTATGCACCAGGCTATGCAAGAAGCAAACAAGTCGTTTCAAATGAAATCGTTATTGAATCACTCGTTCTTATAAACGGTAGCTGTCGATGAATTTCCAGCTTGCAACAAAAACAGCAGGCGCGTTTGTTTGGATTTATGCAAATGTTAAAAATGGTTTTGATTTTGAAGCCTTGGGTATGGTAAGAGGTGTCGTGCTGGGCTGGACCAGTGTCGGTCTACCCTGTCTCCAGCAGGGGCAGAAGTGGATGCTATAGAGGGACAGCACCGAACAGCATATATTTTAGAGAGAGAGAGCTCTATCCCCTATTCATTATCCTCCCTGGCTTCTACCATGTAGTGGGTTAGAGATGCCAGAGGAAACATCTCCAACCCTTCTGTTCAACAACTATTAATAGATCTATCATCCATGAATTTGTCTGAACCGAGCTATGCTATCTCCCTCTACCACCTCCTGTGGCAATGAATTGCACAAGTTAACTACATATTGCATTAAAAAGTACTGTCTCTTAAATCTGTCCCCTACTGACTTCAGCAGGTGCCTCCTAGTTCTAGTATTCTGGTGAACAACAGGTCCCTGTTCACTTGGTTCACACCCTTCACGATTTTGTAGACCTCTATATCACACACTTAGAAAATTAGGGCTGGAGGGGATTTCAGGGGCTCATCTAGTCCAACCCCCTGCTCAAAGCAGGACCATCCCCAACTAGATCATCCTAGGCCAGGCTTTGTCTACCCAGGTCTTAAAAATCTCCAAGGATGGAGAGTCCACCACCTCTCTGGGTAACCTGTTCCAGTGCTTTGCCACCCTCCTCAAGAGAAAGTTTTTCCTAATATCTAACCTAAATTCCCTTTGCTGCAACTTGAGACAGTTGCTCCTTGTTCTGTCATCTGCCACCACTGAGAACAGTCTAGCTCCATCCTCTTCCTCTTTGGAACCACCCCATAGGGAATTGAAACCTGCTATTAAATCCTGCCCCTCTTCCTTTCTCTAGACTAAATATGCCCAGTTCCTCAGCCTCTCCTCAGAAGTCATGTTCCCCAGCTTCCTATCCATTTTTGTTGCCCTCTACTGGACTCTCTCCAATTTGTCCACATCCTTCCTGTAGTAGGGGGCCCAAAACTGGACACAATACTCCAGATGTGGCCTCATCAGTGCCAAATAGTGGGGAAGAATCACTTCCCTTTATCTGCTGGCAACAATCCTATTAATGCAGCCCAGTATGTCGTTAGCCTTTTTTGCAAGGACACAATGTTAGCTCATATTCAGCTTATTGTCCATTGTAACTCCCAGGTCCTTTTCCTTAGCCAATCAGTCCTCAGCCTGTACCTGTGCATGCAGTTGTCCTTATTGAAACTCATGAGATTTCTTTTGGTCCAATCCTCCAATTTGTTGAGGCTTCTCTGAATCCTAACCCTACCCTCTAGCATAGCTACTACTTCCCCCAGCTTGGTGTCATCTGCAAATTTGCTGACCGTACACTCCATCCCATTTTTCAGAGTCCTAGCCTTCATAGTCTCTCCTGGTATAGCATCTGGTCCAGGCCCTTCATCATTGTGGTTGCCCTTCCCTGTACCTTTTCTATGGCATAACTTTATTCCGTCACTTACAGCAGTGCAATAAATGAAACACTTAAAAAACCTACGCCTGCAACAGAAGCTTAGTATGGGCCCATTGCATCCTGATGCGGGGAGGAGGGGAGGTTCATGAGGAGGTGCAGAGCAGAGAAGCCAGTAACCTACCCACGTCTAACACTGCTGATTTTCCAACCACTTCATATTTAATCCAGCTGTTATATTCCCACGGGTCTTGGAGGGGGCGTATGCTTCCAAAACAGCTTCCCCAATAAGGAGTTTAACTTTCAGTAAGGACTTGCTTAGAGGAAACTCAATAAGGGATAGAAAATAAACAAGCTTCTTTCTTGTATGTAATAAATTGAGAAGCACAAGGAGCATAACCTCAGGATTTTCCTGTTATTTCATGTACTAACTGGGATGAAAGTGCTTTTGGATATTATTTTGAAACCCATCTGCAACACTTTTAGAAGGGCTTCTTACTACATAGACCAGGGGTGGGCAAAATGCGGCCCAGGGGCCAGATGCGGCCCGCCAGGCCCTTCTATCTGGCCTGCAGGGCCCCTAAAAAAATTTAGAAAATTAATATTAATCTGCCCTGGGCTGCCTGTCATGTGACCCTCGATGGCTTGCCGAAACTCAGTAAGTGGCCCTCTGTGCAAAATAATTGCCCACCCCTGACACAAACTATGCAGTGTTCCTTCAGTTTTGAGCAAGGTGAAGTCAGCTCTACATGTACAGACATTCTAGTTGTGACCATCAGACCCTTCCCTCTGACACTGATTACGGATCTGCTATTCTAGGAATTAATCTACCCTTCCATGCATAAAAGTTGGCAACTGATTTAATCTTTAATCCTTTATAAAGCATCCTGGGAATTAACCCACAAGATTAATCTATGGCACTCTATCGCACTAATAGTGTAGAACATAGTGTCTCTAGTAAGCAACAAGCTTATCCAGAATGCAGTTGCTGCCAACAAAGCCCACATGACAACTTTGGCAATGTTAAATTTGAATAATGGACCTGTTGGAAACAGCACATTGGATAGCAGTTCTATAAATGGGGACCTACTTAAATCACGATCTTGCAGATTTAGCAGAAATGGCAAAATTGGGCAATGTCCACAAAATCCATGGGAAAAAAAACCCTTAAAAATAAAATCCTAGCTGCCCAGTAGGAGTCATCATGGTTGCTGTGGCCTGGCCTTGCAGCCAGCTGGGGGCAGGCATAGAAGGGGCACTGCCAACAGAAAGGAGAGTAGGCAAGATGTCTCCAGCCTCTCATCATTGATTGCCTGAGAGGGCTGCCTGTAATGTAGTCCTGCCCCTTTCCACCAATCAGCACCAAGGACCAGAGTCACATGATGGATAGATGTCTCAGCCAGTCAGTGGCAAGGGGCAGGACCATAAGATGGGTAGCCCCCTTAATCAATCAGTGGTGGAGGGCGGGGCCACTGGGACCCATCAGCCAATCAGAGATGGGGGGCACCACAATATGTCCATGAAAATGGTGACTGATGCCACAAACTGTCCACAAAATCGGCCACCTGCCTTGTTGACTTGGGTAGACCCCTATCTAAAAATGTTACTGTATATATATAAATATCCAGGGCTCCTACTAAATGATAAATCAATTTGATTACTCTAGGGATACTCCAGTGCACGTTACTTAATTTGCTGACCAAATTACTATTGGTTGTTAGTAAAATTTTTGATGAAAAATAGATGCATGCATGAAAGCAAGTTGTATCTATAATGTTTAATAATATAAAATTCAGAGGGTTTTTTTTCTAATAAAGAGACTAAACACTCAAATATACCAAATACATCTTAGTATGATTTATTTTTATTTGCATAAAAGAAATATATATACCAGATACATGTAATATACTGGTATAACATTTCCCAATTCTCATCTAAACTCTTTTGTATATCTTGAATGTAATACAAATAGAATTTAAAGAAGCAATAAGTGAGAGGAAGACAGAAAACCCTACAAGTCATGGTGCTACTTCACTTATTCTCCTCACTGGCTACAGTTCTCTCAGGAGCAGTGTTGCCACATCTTGGTTGGAGAGAATGCAAGCACAAAACTCAGAGCACCATTAACTTTTAGAAAGAGATATGCTTTCTTTCAGTTAAGCCTCTGAAGAGGTTCTAAGGGGAGCACGCCAAGAGTTACTTTGCCAAAATTTGAGCAGAGAAGCATCCACATTCTCCAAGAGTGGGAGGCACAGTCCTAAATACAACTGCTGACCTTAGGAAGTGTTAAAGCCCTATCTTACCTTTCTGTGTGTTGTGAGTGGTGGTGCCCAAATAGATTTTGTTACCAGGACCGTGCACTCCAGCATCTAAAAGGCCAGCTCTTAGGGCCAGTCAGCCTCGACTTGCAAAGCCTGCAGGCTAAAGAGTTCACCCAGGTCCTACTTAAGTCAACAATCAGGGCAATACAGTCTTGCGCCCATCCTTTAGAGAGGCACTTCCCACCAGTCATGGCTCAACTGCCCCTCACCCGGCTTTATCCCTGGGGTCCAAGAATTATGCAGTTCATATCAGAGCTGAGTAACAGGTGTCAGGGGTCCCCTCCCCTTGCACTACCTGTTATTGTCAAACCTTTTTGCTGCTTTTTGGGGCCGGCCAGTAAGGCATGTCCATTTAATACAAGTTATCCATACGGTTCCTAGCCCATTCCAAACCCATGGCTTAAAACTTCAGCCCTAACGCAGTTCTTTAGTCCTCAAAATCTATGACCGGTGGGTTAGTCCAGTCCGCTTCCAACTGAAGCATAATGTTGAACTCAAAAATAACTTTCTCTCCTTCCCTCTAGCAAATGAGTGGGATGCTAGCACTCCCAAACACCCCTAGGAAAACTCACGTTGTCTGCTTCAGTGCTCCTTTGGGCAAAGCAAAGCTTTCTCGGGGCTTCTCTGTGTCAAACTCCTCTCTCTCTCCCACAGGGTTAGGGCCCTTAGGGCTGGAAACTCCTTTGAGCCTCCAGTCTGGTGAGCAGGTTTCTGCCCTACTCACTTCACCCCTGCCAGGACTTAGCTGCATCCAGGCTCTGTGCTTCATTATCCCAGGCTCCTGGACCTCTCTCCCTCTGCATCTGTGGTTCTGCTGCTTGCATCATCACCAACTCTGGAGGTAAATACCTGCCTTCTTGGGTCCCATTGCACATACACCTGGCCTCTGACCGCCACTGGGACTGCCCCTTGGGACATCACTGTTCTGGCCGTGCCGGCCAAAGCACTACCCGCTGCAACGTGTACAACTGTATCTGTGGCCAAATCATACCGAACTATTTTTTCATGCTCTTGGAAGCTAAGCAATCAGCGGCACAAAACCATGGATCATAGTCAAACACTCATAAAGGCCAAGACACTAACATTAACCTCTGTTTTCACTTAACAAAGAGCATTAAATATTAATATTTATTAAGCTTGTGATTTGTGTAGTATTTTACATGACAGACTATAGCACATTTCATTTATTTGTCATGAAGAAGGTTAGCTGGAAGGACACATGAGTCCAGTACTCTTAACACAGGGAACTATATCATGTACATAATAAAGCAGTCTATGATAGATATCACGTGGACAGCTTTAAACATGTCTTTATGTAGAAGCTGCCAGCTGATCTTTACAGAATGTTGATGTAGAAGAGAAGGGAGAGAGAAGGCTGTGTTACCAGTTTAAAAGGAAAAAAATTCTTCTATCTTTTGGTCTTGATCTAAAATCTCATTCAAGTAAATGGAAAGATTCTTAGGCTGCTTGCAGACATTAAAAAAAACTGCGCTTTACTTTGACACAGCTCTTTGGCATCTGTATAGATCTGATACTTCAGTGGACTTTTTGGCACTAATCTAAAGCCAATTCAATCAGCTATTACATAAAAGCACCAAAAAGTCCAACTAAAACCCCCAATCTATACAGATATCAAGTGAGCCAGGTCCAACTAAGTCACTGCCTCTTCTGGGCATGTGTGGGGCTCGGCACAGGAACACACTGAGTTTAAAGTAAAGTACTGGGGTTTGCGGGGGTTGGGGTTTTTTTTTTAAATATTTGCAAGCAGCCTTAGTGACTTTACCTTTACCATACCAAGCAGTGCTGCGGGTCACCATGACTTGAAACACTGTTGTCTTCTGCTCTGTGGTAGTTCACATCCTATCCCTCTTATTTTGATGTTTCTCTTGCTGGCAAATGGAGCAGAGTATAATGGGGATAGGATATGACTTTTCAAAATTATCTGGAAGGTATGTTGAAAGGCAACAGCTCCTATGTCAGGCATAACCATATGAACTGAGTGATTTTCAGCATAGGAAGAGGTAAGCTTTCCCTTATCCTCCTCCTTTATAATAAAAATTACACAATATAATTATAACATAATTTTCTAGATAATTAACCAGATAAATTTAATAAGGATACTAAAATCAAATTAACATCTCTCTCAAGAAGGATTTAATCTAGCTCTATGACAAAATGAATACACTAAGTTATTTGAAGGTTTAAGACTTTTCAGAAACAAGTACTTATGGACATCTGTAACATGAAAATTGCAAAACTCTAATAATGCAAAGCAGGGGAAAAAAACAAAGACGGGATCAAAAGCTCCAGTGATGAAGGTCTAATGTAAAAGCTGCCCAGTTTGGTAAACAGTAGCAAGGTCAGGTTTCCTAGCAAGCCATCTAGGATGCATTCTTTTGTTGTAACATGTAGAGAACTTGTCTAGAAAGAGGATCATACTGACAGTGAGAAAGACAGACCACACAGAATTTTGTGCTGTGTTGGTTCTTGAAAAATAAGAACTAATAACTTTATTGGAATGTGCACTAAATTAAAAAAACACAAACTAGACAGAAAATAGTGAAAAGATATTGTTTCATTCGTCCTGTAGTCATAATAGTTAAATGTACAACTCTTATTTGATTAATAACATATTTACTTGACTACAAAGCAGTTTTTCTCCCCCAATCAGCATAGGGTAAAAAGCTCCTAGTCTTGTATTTGCATACAAGGAAACCTCATTAAGTACACTGTCTATCATTAAACTGCTGCCAAATGCAGCATGTGCTCAGTAATGGAAACCAACTCTGAAGTTGAGTAAATGCAGTTAACACCCAACATGACTATAAAACACATGGCCCGTGTGTTCACCATCTCTTCCCTGTCATCTTCTACCATCTTGCTGTAGTACTAACCATGAAAATTAGTGCCTCTGGAGGCTGGCGCAGTACGGCGACCACCCACAGGCAGTGGCAGTGGCGGGGGCGTGTTGGCAGCAAGTGGGAATCTCCTGCAGATGGCCGCAGTGATGTTGGCAGCAAGGGCAGGCCGAGTGGGGACCACTTGCAGGCAGTTGCAGCAGTGTCAGCAGCAAGGGGGGGGGTTGTTGCGGGTGGTGAGCAGGGACTGCCTGCAGCTGCATCAGCAGCAGGGCAGGAGAGGGTGGCAACCATCCACATAAGCCAGTGGCAGCTTTGGCGGTCAATCTCAACGGGGTCAGGTGGGCCCCACCTATGCATCGCCTATGGTACTAATACATCTCACTCAGTCCCATTTTAATGCAGGCTTCAACTGAGAGGTTTGTGTATCTGTTCACGAGCAGGTTCCTATTCTTTCACAGGGAGTTCCTGAGGCAGGAGATAAACTGGTTGAAGCAGGCTGTCAGGGTCCCTTGCTGCTTGACTAAGTGCCTGTACAGAACTGCCTCTGATCAGCCATCAGAAGTATGTGTACTCTACTCCACAGCTCCCTGGCATATGAGCAGTACCAGAGGAGGTGATTGACTGTTTCCACCTTCCACTGGAAGGTTTGCCTGGGGTAGTTTGATGGGCCTCTCTGCCCCTCACTGTTTTCCATGCCACAAGGATAGCTTAGTGGAGCCTACCTGAATAAGATATATGGTGGTACACATTGCACATCGCATGCAGTTCCCTGCAGCATTGACTCTTCTTCAAGTTATAGTCAGCCACTAAATTGGATACATTTAAACTTCCTCTTCACTTCCACAGCTGAGGTGCACATTTCTTTCCCATTTCCAGTGATTTCTGTTTCTTTACCAGCCTTAAATATCTGGTAATCATCACCAAATGGGCTCCCAAACAGTTCACCCAGAATCCCTCTGTGCTCCCCTCTCTCAGCCTGTCACATATGATTAGTGTGGCCCTGCCTTCCATGAGGTGGAGCCAAACCAGGTTGCCCTATGCCTCTTTTGCATTTGAATTTGTGGAGGATCCCAGGACTCGTGACAAAGACACCTGGTTCCAGTCATGTGTGGGGGCTAATTAGTACATGGATCTTTTATGTGTTGGGGTATCTGTAGTACACACACACATACTGAGCAGTGTTGAGCTGTGGGGTCCCCTTGGTTTGAAATGCTGTTGTCTTTGCTGGGGCTCAGCCCAGTGATCCATAAGGTAAATCATGAGCTATTTGGCTTTGGCCTCACACTGTGCATAGTTTGTGCTATATATACGTAGGTTAAAAAGTGCTGCTTAAAAGTGTGTTTATGGAGTACCTGTGCTAAAACTTGTGGTAGTTTCAAAAGAGTTAAATTCCATTAATTCTAGATGAATGAAGTCTATGGGTACTTGTAATAATTTCCCTATATGCAAGTTACTACAGATAATTTAAGGGTCAGTGTTTTCAAAGTTGTCCTTTGGTGCCATGTGCTCAGACAGAGCCTGGTCTGACAGTAAGGAGGTGGAGAAAGGGGGCTACCTGACCCCCCAGATTTCGTTTGTCCCCTCAGAAGCAGGAGGGGGACAAATTCAAGGCAAACCTCCAATAATTAGATTCTATACTTGAAAAGCTATAACGCATTTATAAATTTTCCATATATAGAATCTCCCATGGTCAGCTTATATTTGAATAAATATGGTAATACAGAATCTAACCTTGAGCATCTTGACAGTGCATCCAAGAATTCACTGTTATTCATTTCCACACCTGAGTTAATGTTCACCCAAGTTTAAACTTACCACATCTCAGTTAAGGTTTTTAACTAGAACTAAAAACAGTCTGCAGGGCTGTGAAATAGAAGGGAGATATTACCAGAATGGCTAAAAAAACAACAAAACTGCAGAAGAAAGTTTTACTTTATTAGTGGAACATCAAAACCATTAAAAAAGGAGAGAGGGTTGTTAGCATCTGTGGAATTAAGAATGATTACCAGGAAATCAAGTAGATAGATTATAATGAAACATGAAATCAACTGACCCCCCACTCCCACTCAGTCCTGCTCCTCCCAGGCAGTTGATTTTAAAGTTTGGGTGCACAGGAATCAAACAGGGGTGCAACTGCACTTCCTTGGATCTGCCCCTACTTCCAACATAGGTTTCACAACTCAAGACCCAGAGCACCAAATCCTTTTCTGAGGGAAGGAGCCTAATTGAGAAGGGCTCACTCTTTTTAAAGTGTAAGTGGTGCTCTCCTTCTTTATAATAGTGTAGTTGTTGGAGCATTCATTCAAGAACTGAGATTAGAGATAGAAATTACACATAAACCTGCAGGGGTGACTAGTGGCTCCAGAATCTGTGGGGTGGGGCACAATTTGTGGGTGGGCTCAGGGTTGGGCCAAAAGCTCCATATCCACTCCTATACTTCTGTGCCACAGCTTTGTGCCCCCCCATCCCGCCCCCACCCCCCCCATGCTGGTGGCCTGAGCAGAAAAGAAACTGCCCTGTTCTGAGTGGTGCCAAGTCAGGACCAATCTTAGGGGGGGGATGTGCCCCGGGGCATGTGCCCCCAATGCCCCCCCTAACAGTCCCCTCTGTAAACCTGTATAAATGATTGGAAACCGATTTAAACCTGTAGCAGAACAATAGTTCAGTGCATATAAATTAGTTTCAAAATGGCTGAACCTGGTTTAAGATAGACCTAGATGGATGTAGTATCTGATTGAATCATTTTAGGTTAGACCAGTCTATCAAACTTTGTCCCAGAACCCCTCCAGACACATGTTACCTTGCAGTCCCCCAGCATCCCAGGATGCTATGTGGTCCACCACTATCCCTCCTCGCCTCAGGGTGACCTGCTGGAACACAGCTCACACTCCACTGTTCCAGCCCAGTCAAGCTGGCCCCATCTCTGGGCTGTCACAGAGCTGAGGAGCAAAGCTTCTGCCTCTGCTCCCCAGCCTGCATCCTGCCTGTCAGCCCTTTGGAGCAGCAGGGGAACTGAGCTCCTTAGCCCTGGCCTGGAGTCCCCTGAGGCCTGGTCTGCCCTGCCTCCCCACCCCCACCCTTGTGTAGTCAGACCATAGCTCAGTCCTACCCCTACAGTTGGGGAGGGAGGTCTCCTGGGCCAGTGCTGGCCACCCCCAAGTTGGGTGTCTTCCCATGTTGGGGTGGTAGCCCCATGCTTCAGGGGGTTTACTCTGGCCCAGGGTCCCCGAAGTCCTGGTCTACCCTGCTGCAGGAGTAGACTGGGATCACCTTCCCCCCCCCCCCCAAGGGGTAGGTCCACGGCTTGAGGGACCCTAGACCGGGGTGGGGGAAACCTCCTAAGGCATGGAGCTCCCCCATTTCATTGATTTCATAGACATTATGGGTGGAAGGGACCCCAGAAGATCATCGAGTCCAGCCCCCTGCCCCAGGGGCAGGAAGTCAGCTGGGGTCATAGGATCCTAGCAAGAAAAGCATCCAGGTTTCTCTTGAAGGCATTCAAAGTAAGTGCTTGAACCACTTCCACAGGCAGGCTATTCCAGACCTTGGGGGCTCATACAGTAAAGAAGTTCATCCTTATGTCCAGCCTGAAATAGTCTTGCAAGAGTTTATAACCATTTGACCTTGTCATCCCTTGGGGTGCTCTGGTGAACAAACCTTCCCCCGGATCCTGGTAAACACCCCTTATAAATTTGTAGGTGGCCATCAAATTGCCCCTGAGCCTGCGCTTTTCCAGGCTGAAAAGTCCCATGTCTCTCAGCCTCTCATCATAAGGTCTGTTTTCCTGACCTCTGATCATGCGTATGGCTCTCCTCTGCACTCTCTCAAGCTCCTCCACATCCTTTTTGAACTGTGGAGCCCAAAACTGGACACAGAACTCCACCTGTGGCCTCACCAAGGCCAAGTACAATGTGAGAATGACGTTCTAGGATTTGCTTGAGAAGCATTTATGGATACAAGCCAGGGTTTTGCTCACTTTACTAGCCACAGCATCACACTGAAGGCTCATGTTCATCTTGTGGTCAACCATGACCCCCAAATTCCTCTCGTCCATAGTGCTAGTCAGCTTAGCACTGCCGAGCCTATAGACATGCTCCAGGTTTTTCCTCCCAAGGAGGAGAACCTTGCATTTTTTGGTGTTAAACACCATTAGGTTCTCGTCCGCCCATTTCCTGAGCCTTTCAAGGTCAGCCTGGGTTACCACCCTGTCCTCAGGTGTGGATGTTTTACCCCAAAGTTTGGTGTCATCGGCGAACTTGGCCAGTCCGCTTCTGACAGTATATTCCTACTTGGAGGTGGATCCTGTCCTCCATCCTTTGTAGGTCTGTCTTTTTAGATGCAAGAGGACTGCTAGTTCCTTGTTGAGCCAAGGGGGATGCTGTGCCCTCTTGCTGCCTTCCCTCTGAGATGGAATAGCCTTGGCTTGTGCATCTAGGATCGCTCCCTTGAGGAGCAACCACTCTTCCTGGACTCCCCTCCCCTTGGGCTTGTGGTCCCTTAGGGCATCACTGACATGTCTCCTGAGCTTGTCAAAGTCAACCCTCCTGAAGTTGAGGACCTCTGTACTGTTGACTGACTTGACAGCTTTTCGGTGGATGGTGAAGGTCACCCAGCTTCCCATGTGGGCAGACACCCAGCTGTGGGGGCTGGTACTGGCCTGAAAGCCTGCTCCCCGCCTCTCATTTCAATAGAGGCAGGTTTTATCCAGCGTTACTGCTCCCCGCCTCTCATTTCAATAGAGGCAGGGTTTATCCAGCCTTAGATAATCTGCAAACTCCAGTGTACACATTTCTCATGTTCATGACTAAATCATTTGCATTTTTCTCTTATAAAAAACTCAGACACGTTTTTCTGAAATTTAGGACTTTAGCTGTCAGTTACTATTGTAGCCTGATCTTGCAAGCTGCTTCATGCAGGCTCTTGGTTCAAAAAACATGGGAGGGTTTAAACCTAAGGGACTTTAAAACTTCTAATGACCCACAGTTTTGGTTTAATAGAATATGAGCCTATTATCAAGAATAGCCTTTGAGAGATTTCATAAACACTCCAAAGGATAATTATGTAATCACCAAAACACACATGAGCTTGGATGCAACTCTTATTTTAAGATGCTTGACAAAAGCTAACTTTGAGTCAGTTGTTGATTATTTTTCATTCAATGATACTACTTTACATGACTTTCTGCATCCCGATCCAACAATATTTACACATTTGTATAACTTTACACTATGTCAGTAGGCCTTAAAATGAATTTCTCATACTATATAAAGTTAAGCAGGCATATAAGCCTTTACAGGAGGGAGTTCACATATCACAGGGACAGAGGGAAGAGGGCAAAGTTGGTGAAAGAGAAAGCTGCTGGACAAGGAGTTAGTTCTGCTTATTCTACCTCCCCACTCCTAACATGTTTATAATATTAATTTTGTCCCCTTGATCATATGTATTGAGACTTTGGACTGAAGGAATTGGGGACAGGAGAAAAGCGGGGAAATATTTGTAAAAAATAAGGTTGCAAAATAACAAGTGTAATTTGAATGATGCCTTAAAGGTCTTCTGTAACTTCATTTCCTGAGCTACTCTTCATTCTCAGTCCTCTGGAATTCTGATAAGATGCTCTTAAATCACAATCAGGCTCTTGCCCTAAAGGCTTATGTTTTGATGCTTTGGAATAGCGTAAGTGAGAAAAATATCTGAGTACATTTTTTGGTCCATTACAGTAACCTGAGGAGGATTCTGAACTGTAGGTTGATATCATAGTAGCTTTTTAAAAGTAGATAAAATTAAACTCATTCACATCAGCTTTAAGTATATTAATCGTCTATTTTGACAATTAAACTGATGCTATTGGAACAAGATAAAAGTGATTAAGAAGCATTTTGGATTTCTAATGCTTAATTTATGTTTTTAGAGCTGTACAATGAAGATATGATTCTGTTTTCACTAAAAAATGTTGGAGTCTTTCCATTGCCTGCAATTTAGTTGGATGGTGCCATTATTTACAGATTAATCAGTATTATTTAGTCTTTCTGGATACTCTTGCCTGAAATCCTTAAATAGACAGTGTAAATATAAAGAACTTTATTTTTTTTTAAATCTTCTTTCCTATGTTATTAAATTGCTCAAATGAATTATCTGCATGGGCGTGTATACTTTGGGGGCAGGGAATCCACTTCTTATGTAAGGTGAACAATGTTGGCAGTAAAGTTAAATATTACAAACGTAATCAGATTGGGAATAGAGAGAGAAAGCATAGGGATGGGTTTATATTCCTTCAAATATTCATCCCCCATATGTGTCCACAGTTCATAATACCAACATACAGTGTATCCACACTTCATGTTTACAGTGAGGTAGCTTACATTATTTTGTACACAGATGTAATTTCATATCAGTGTCCAGAACAGACAGATGAACACCTCTCCTGAGATACCTGCCTGCAGTAAGTGCTATTACAGTGTCTCATCACTAGGTGGTGGTGGCGCAGATAAGACAGGTGTGGGCAATTATTTCAGGCAAAGGGCTGCTTACTGAGTTTTGGTAAGCCATCAAGGGCCACATGACAAGCAGCCAGGAGCAGATAAATATTCATTTTCTAAATTTTTTAGGGGCTCTGTGGGCTGGATGGAATGACTACCATGAGATGACATTGGTAGAGCTGCAGACACCTGACTTTTACTACTATGTAACTATTGCTGGTACATAGTTTCTCTTGACTTTCTGAAAAGTAACTTTAACCTGAAGAAGAGTGACTTACTTTGATATGAAGTTATACCTACTGTATTTGCTCGACATTTACCCTGATATTAAAAACAAACCAAACCAGATGACACCAGTTGTACACAGGTTACTCACCCAGCTCCCTTCTCAAGGCCAGTCACCTGTGTGTTCTGGGTTTCTAGATGACTTATTTTTGGTGGGGCAAACTTCTTTCCACAGAAACAAAACCAGAAACAGATAGATAAACCAAAATCTGTGTTCTTTTCTCAGATCCTGAGAAAGCAACTCAAGCTTTATGCATTTCCCTCAACACCACAGCCTTCCCTCTCTCCCTTTCCACTCTGCTGCTGGGATTTGTAACCCTCTTTGTGGCTGCACCCTCATTCACTCTTTCATTGCACCTGACTCCCAGCCTTCCAGCCAGGCAGCCTATGAACTGCTGCCTATTTTCGGCTAGAGTTTCAGCCCCTATAGGCTGTACCTCCTTACACCAGTGTGATGTATCACATGTCTGGACCCATAATTAGGATGTATGATTGCTTAGCCATGATGCACATATAAACACATTGTAAATTTGTCAGAAAAAGCTTTAAAATAATATTAAAAATATTAACACTTATTTCATTTCCTATTCTCATCTCATCTTTTCCTCATTCTTTTTCAGTGTCATTTCTTCCTCATACTAAATATTATAATTCATTTTACAGTTTTGGAAATGTAATTCTTCATATTGCCCTACCACATCATGGACCAGGACTGCATTGTATCTTGTGCAGAACAAATACAGAACACAAAAATAATGCCTGCACAAATGAACATACAACAGAAATGTCCACACCCTCCAGACTTTTTACCTGCCTTTAGACATTTCTCTCTATATGAACCATTTACAAGCTATATTTGTTTTTATTTATTGCTCTAGCTCTGTCATTTATTACATGTATTTATCCTTTAGTTTGATTTTCTTCTCTCATCTGTAGAATTCCTTTCAGTCTGTCCGTGCCACTGCTTTTACTTAAGCCATCTATCTCCTACCACTATTTTTTTCCATTTCATTCTCTCTGCCTTTAGTTCTTTCACATTATGTCTACTCTTATCTTCTGGCTAGAAACCTTCTAACCTTCACTGATTCCTTCTGCACAATGAAGAAAAAGGCTGCACATTCGGCTCGAAGTGCAGGTAATGAGCTGTATCTGTCTCTTTTGTTACACTGGAATGGAGGACATAGCAGCTCCTGCAGCAGTTCTCATTATGGCAGCATCTCTCCTGTCTGTGAGCCATGTTGCACTGTTGACTTCACACAGAATGTCAAATGTACATTAGCAGAAAATGATGGCATGACACATGCCATAGTGTCTCTGATCTGGTCCCAGAAGTAACTGAGACCTAATCACAACAATACTCAATATTTTTCAATATTGAATATATTTTCAGTATTCAGGACAGTGTTACAGTGCCTATGATTTAAACACTGTCAGTTTCTTTGAATTTCCCTCTTCTAAACCCATGCTCTTCCATTCAGAACACTACCCCATTTCTTGCTGTGTTACCATTGGTCCCCAGCTGTCATGGACTCCACTTATCCATCTACCATGGTGCTGCCTGCTGAAAGCAGCTTCTTTCAGCACATTTTAAAAAGAGCCCACTGCCAAATACGTAATAAGCTGTTAGATCCTGTTCTGAGTACTCAGGCACCAGCATATGGAACAAAAATAAAAGCCTGAGAAAAAGATAGAACATCTTGACCAGAAAAAAAATTAAAGGTCAAAAGCTGTTCCACCACCCTGTGCTTTCTGTTGGTACATACATGTCCAGAGTCCTAGGACTCAAATAATGCTGCTACTCAGTTGTAGGGCATGAATACATATTTTAGCATTTGGGAGAGAGAATTGGTTCTCCTAGCCTACATACTAGCTCGTTAGCCTAAACACTAAGCTGTGGCATGTGTATTGCAAGTGGCACAGGCAGTCACTCTGTAGTATGCAAGCCCTGGGCACTCTGTAAAGGGAGGTACCAGAATGGAAGCTGGGGGCTCAGAGCCTCCAGTTGCCTGAAGTACAGTGGGATGGGGACAGGATGCTGCTGTGAGAAGAGGTGTCATGGGTCACTGCCAAGAGCCAGGTTAACCCTTCTTTGGCCCTGCAGTCATCACCAAATTTAGAGCTTTTGATCCTCACTTGTCATATAAAACCTTTCCTTGGCAGTTGTGTGGCCAAGGAAAGGTTAACCTGTTTCTCGTGGTCATACCGCTGTTGCAGCACCCTGTTCTGAGCCCCTCTGTCTCCATTTTTGCCAGGGCACAAACTCTATTAGGTAATGTCTTTGGTGGTAAAGGGTCAGAGTGGTTCTTGGGGAAGAATGCTTAACTTCTGGCACTCCTGCCAAAAAGGTCACCACTACACAAGTTACACACTCTCAAATGCAGAAGCATACTCTTCTAGACTTTGCTTTTCCTGCCCTCCTCTCAGTTCTTACCAGTTTCAAAGAATCCTTTTATTTTTTTCAGCCTACAAAAAGTACCATTTTCCTTTCTACACTTCCTTTGTTTCTATGCTTCTATCCCTCACTTTCCTAACACTAGCCTTTCTCTTAAAAATAAAAGAAAAAGAAAAAGAGAAAAGAAAAAGAGAAAAGAAAAAAAACCCAACAACTTCTCTTCCAGGTTTGTTTTCAAACAAATCTTTGCTATAGTACCTCCAATACCAAATTTCTGTGTCTCTGAAACCTTCCTCAACTTTCTTTTTCTTAAGTTTTCTTTTCTTTTTTTAATTAGACAAGTATTTTTCCCCAGTCCTCTTGCATCCATACAATGGAAAAAAAGACACCCTGACCAATTCCTTACCACTATCAATGACCTTTCTTTATTCCTGTTCTGTGATTAAAAAGGAGCCTTCCTTCAAATTCCCAATCAGGTCTCATCATAAAGACAATAACATTACTGTTTCAGTGACTTGCTAAATGTCTTGAGGTATCTTATGAGAGATAAGCTAGAACTACTTGTGCTCAATTTAACTTTTCAGAATACCCCAGTACTACCATTTTTTTTTACACACAAGACATGGCTATTACTTCTTTTGTTGCTGAATTTTCAGTTATTCTTTGTTCAATGTCAAAAATTCAAACTAAAAAGTAACAATAGGAGAATTACCTTACACGAGTATAGACTTCTCAAAAATAAACAGAAAAATATTTTTTTCTGTTAACCATTTATCAATAAATAATGGTAGTAGCCTTAAATTTGAAAACGAGGTAAGCATGCCATCCTTAACAATAATATTTTAAAGCATACATGAGTGTTAAATATGTGGAAGAGAACTAAGCTCAGAGAACAAACTAAAAGCTACTTCAAGACAGAAGAGTAGAGAAGGAGAGAGTGTCAAAACTTGGAACTAATGACACAGCAAGTGCAGAGGTTTTCTGGAAAAGAGATAGGAAAAATAATAGGGAAAGTCATGCCTAAACTCCGGACAAAAATGCTAGCATACCTTCCAATCCCTGGGGCATAAATCTAGACCTTGATTTATGTACCAGATATTGTCCTAGACCTTTATAGCAAGATGGGACCAGACCTACAAGGACCAGACTAGACATTGTCTGGGCAGATTTAATGCAATCCTAGACATCTTGACTAAGATGAGCAGATCAGATGTCACCTGAGACAATTGAGAACTCGCCAGCATCTACCATGGCATTGTTTATTAACAATAGAGACATATAAATAGAGATTAGGGATAGACTTCCCTCACACACACCCCTGCCCCCACCTAATATATCTAACTGAATAAAGGCTCACAGATGTAGGACAGGAACAACGAAACTGCTGTAAAGTGATTCCCTGCTCTTGAGTAGGTGGCTACAAGATGAGAAGGCAGTATTAAAATATAGAATAGGCATAGTGGGTATTGTTTAATTCTAGGGAAGACTTGCATTTGGATATCCCTGTAAAGCTATTCAAGCATCAGACTAGAAAATATAAAACAGTGAATCAGTTTCTACCTGCTGTGTTACTGTTCATGGTGATGCAATTTAGGAAGAGAAACATGACAGTATGGCTTACCTTATAAAGAAGCTATTTATTTTTATTTCTTTTTAGGTATCAGGGGAGGACAAGCTGTCCGGGAGCTGTCAGAGCAAACAAGGTATATATTTCTGAGCTTTTATTTAGGGGGCCCTCATAACGAGGACTTCTATTTACAGCTGTATTCAAATCCTGATCATGTCCCACTTAATTTTTAATTCTTCCTCTGCATTGGGAATCCTTTTATTTGCATTCTACCTCTACCTTTAAAATCTGATCTAGAATTTAAAAAAATAAGAACTTTTTTTACACCATTATAAGGAATGACTAGCTGGGAACTGAATGATGACAGATGTAGAGTGGCCTTAATCCATAGGAATTATTGCCTTATTATGTTAGGCAATCAGCTACTTCATGAAAATGGCTACTGTTAAGAGCCAGCTAGACTATCAGTGGCAATTTAAAGAATAACCAGTCAACAGAACCTGAATGTGATGAATGGCACTGTGAATGTACCACAACAATAGTCCGGAATTCATTTTAAGTAGACATTCCAGTATAGTAAAGTATAGCGAAAGGCTGCAACAACCCTACAGAATTTGAAATAATGCATTCTAGATAGTGTCATAATTCTGGAAATCATATTCAGTTTGCCTTTTAACATTTTGTTTTAAGTAACTAATTGCTGCTTGCTGAGTCATATCATAGCATGTCTATTGCACTGACAGCTATACTGAGCAAAGAAAAAATGATGAGTTGTTTCATAGTTTCATAGTTTGTAGGGTGGGAAGGGACCTTGACAGATCATCAAGTCTGACCCCCTGCCATGGCAGGAAAGAGCACTGGGGTCAAACGACCTCAGCAAGGTGTTCATCCAGCCTCCTCTTAAAGACCCCCAGGGTAGGAGCCAGCACCACTTCTCTTGGAAGTTGCTTCCAGATCCTAGCCGCCCTGACTGTGAAGTAGCGCCTCCTGATGTCTAGTCTAAACCTACCAGCTTGTGACTGTTATTTCTAGTCACTCCTGGTAGTGCTCGAGGGAACAGGGACTCCCCCAATGCCTGCTGGTCCCCCCTGACTAGTTTGTAACAGGCCACTAGATCTCCCCTCAGCCTTCTCTTGTGGTGGCTGAACAGGTTCAGGTCCCTTAGTCTCTCCTCGTAGGGCCTGCCCTGCTGCCCCCTGATCATGCGAGTGGCCCTCCTCTGGACCCTCTCAATGCTGTCCACATCCCTCCTGAAGCGCTGTGCCCAGAACTGGATGCAGTACTCCAACTGCGGCCTGACCAGTGCCGCGTAGAAGGAGAGGATCACCTCCTTGAACCTGCTTGAGATGCATCTGTGGATGCATGACAAGGTGCGGTTGGCCTTCCTGACCACGTCCCTGCACTGTCGGCCCATGTTTATTTTGGCATCAATAATGATTCCAAGAGCCTTTATAATGATTCCAAGATCCTTTGACATCTCATTGTTGAGAAGGTGCAGTGTGCAACTACTATAAGATGCAGTCATAAGATGCAGTCCCTTCTCTGTGGACTAAGAGGGGGAACTGGATCATGAATTCAATAGGGAAATGGCTGAGGCTGCACACTACCAATGCATGGTCGTCCCTGACTTCAACCTCCCTGATATCTCATGGGAAGAGCACATGGCCAAGTCTGACCAGTCGCATAGCTTCCTCACTTGCACTGATGAGCTCTACCTAACACAAGAGGTCTACGGACTGACTAGGGGAGAGGCACTGTTGGATCTGGTTCTGGCCACAGGGGATGATCTGGTAAGTGATCTGAGGATCAAGGGGAAACTTGGTGACAACAACCATGAACTGATCACTTTATCTATTCAATGTAGGGCAGGAAAATCTCTCAGTAAAACAGAAATCCTTAACTTTGGGAAGGCTTACTTTCACAAATGCAGGAGACTGCTCAGTTAGGCACTAAGAGACAATGGCCCCTCAAAAGGGGAGTCCATAAGGAGCGGTTGTTCCTTAAGAATGCAATCTTCAAAGCACAAGGAAAGTCCATTCTGTCCCCCAGGAAATGCAGTCAACATGCTGGGAAACTCCCTTGGCTCAATAGGGAACTTTTGAACCTCCTGAAACTAAACAGAGAAGCCTACACCAGATGGAAAATGGGACTTATCACCATGGAGGACTACACAGCAGTAGCCCACACCTGTAGAGAGTGGACCAGAAAAGCCAAGGCAGACACCAAACTCAGACTAGCCACAGGAATCAAGGACAACAAAAAGTCCTTCTTCAGATATATGGGAAGTCGGAGAAAGAACAAAGGTAACATTGGATCCCTGCTAAATCAAATGGGGCAGCTGACGTCTGATGCTCAGGAAAAGGCCAATCTCCTAAATGATTACTTTGCATCGGTCTTCCACCTGCCCAAGGGGGTCATCCTGTTGGACAAGACACAAAGCATCCAAGGGGGTGGGAGATGGGCCCACAATCAACATAGATCAAGTGAGGGAACACCTCCAGAGCCTTGACATCCATAAGTCCGTGGGCTCAGATGGAATGCACCTGGGAGTCCTGAAGGAGCTGACAGACATCATAGCATGCCCTATGGTGAAGATATTTGAGAATTCATGGTGCTCAGTGTGCGGGCCGGACGTGAGCCGGGCCCTTTTTCGTGCTCTGCGCGGGCTGTGGCCAGCAGCCCGGGCATGCAGGGTCGGAGAGAGGAGGCGCGTCAAGCTAGAATTAGGCACAGACTCGTAGCGGTAGATTTAAAGATTGTTTACTTACACCGGAGATGGCAGTGGTGTAGGCTGGAAAACTTGCTTGAGTTGCGGGTACAGACAAAACAACACTAACGGTCACGTGGAGTTTGCTAGGCTCCACGGAAACAGAGCTCCGGATGCCCTGGGTAAGCGCGCCACCAAAAGCGGAAACTCATAGATACGTCTTATAAAATTTGTCGGTCGAAGACGGGAAGAGGTGGGCGATGGATCAGGTCGCCAAGCTCCTCTGAATCTCACACAGGGTTTCTATTACCCTGCCGTGTACCCAGAACAGCTAACAGGCCAATCATTAGCCGCCACCTGGGAATAATTTAGAACTAGCCAATAGCGGGACACAAATTTGCATGCGGGTGGCGGGAACTCCTTTGCACCGTGCATTTCTCTTGCAACTTGAGCAATGCACTCTGCAAAGGAAGCTGCAAATAGGCGGGAAACTCTTCCTTGCACCGGGGTTCTCCTCTGCAGCAGAAAACTCTACCGTGCAACGAAGCTGTAATTTGGCGGGGATGATTCTAGTGCCAAAGCACACACAAAATCATACCTTTGGGTTATGACACTCAGGAGAGGTACTAGGGAGGACAACATGGTCCCAATCTTCAAGAAAAGAAGGAAGGAAGATCCAGGGAATTACAGGCCAATCAGTCTGATATCCATCCCTGAAAAAGATCCTGGAGAAAATCAAAGGTTCCATCAGCAACAGGCTAATGGAAGGGAACTTTCTGAGTGCCAGCCAACATGGCTTTGTTGCTGGAAGGTCTTGCCTGACCAACCTCATCTCCTTCTATGACCAGGTGACACATTGCCTGGACAAGGGAGACGAGGTTGACGTCATATATCTGGATTTCAAGAAAGCCTTTGACTTGGTCTCCTGTGATGTCCTCATGGTTAAGCTGGGGAACTGAGGCCTTGACCATCTCATGGTCCAATGGCTGGGGAACTGGCTCTGGGGTCAGACCCAAAGGGTATTAGTTGGTGGGAGTAAATCAACATGGCACAAGGTGACTAGTGATGTCC
This sequence comes from Alligator sinensis, assembly GCF_000455745.1. Taxonomy (NCBI): domain Eukaryota; kingdom Metazoa; phylum Chordata; order Crocodylia; family Alligatoridae; genus Alligator; species Alligator sinensis. The sequence continues at coordinate 5,555,160 of NW_005841848.1, read as the reverse complement.
CTAAGGGCTCAGTAATTGGGCCAGTACTCTTCAACACCTTCATTAATGATCTGAATTTGGGCATCAGATGTGGACTGGCAAAGTTCACAGATGACACTAAACTATGAGGGAAGGCAGTCACATAGGCTGGGGATACAGGCTGACCGGGCAGGCTCACAAGGACCAAAACCTGATGGCATTCAACGTAGAGAAATGCAGGGTACTCCACCTTGGGAGGAAAAACCAGCATCATACTTATAGGCTCAGCAGTGCTATGCTTACTATCACCATGACCAAAAGAGACTCGGGGGGTCTGGACTGACTGCAGGATGAACATGAGCCACCAATGCGATGCCATAGCTGGCAAGGCAAACCAAACTCTGACGTATCCACCAATGAATCTCAAGCAAAACCAGGGATGTCATCCTCCCACTTTACTCAGCCTTACTGAGGCCGCAGCTGGAGTACTGTGTCCAGTTTTGGGCCCCCCACTTCAGGAGGGATGTGGATAAGCTCAAGAGAATCCAAAGGAGAGCCACCTGCATGATCAAAGGCTGAAAGATAAAGTCTTATGGGGTGAGGCTGAGGGACATGTGACTCTTCAGCCTGAAGAAGAGAAGGCTCAGGGGGGACTTGGTGGCAGCCTATTCTATATATATAAAAGCCTTAGTCCATCTGTCCATGTATCTGTCTGTGTGTCCGTAACACTCTTGCGGGGCATGGCTGCCAGTGGGGCATGGCTCCATCCTGTGCTGCATCAAGAATGATAGGCAGGGCGTGGCTCTAGTGGAGCAGGCCAGTCAGTGCGGGCCAGGCAGACACAGAGCAGGGGGGGAAAGTGGGGTGGTGCGGGGCCAGACATGGGGTGGGTGAGGTGCAGGGCCAGATGCGGTGCGGCAGGTGGGGTGGTGCAGGGCTGAACATTCGCAAGGGGTGGTGTGCAGCCAGGTGCAGAGCGGCAGCAGTGCAGAGTGGTGGGCGGCAGTGGCGGCTGCCACGTGCAGGTTCTCTCCTGCTCCGTTCCCACCCACCCTCCCTCTCCGCATTGTTCTTGACAGGCTATTCACTAGTAAATATGTAAGGGGTGTGCATCAGGATCTGGGAGAACAGTTGTTCATCAGGGCCCCCCAAGGGTTAACAAGGTCTAATAGCCACAGACTTCTAGAAGGCTGATTTAGACTGGACATAAGGACAAACTTCTTTACAGTCTGTGTGTCCAGGGTCTGGAACAGACTCCCCCCAGAGGTGGTGCGAGCACCCTTCCTCCCTATGGTAGGGGGGCTGGATTCGATGTTCTCATGAGGTCCCTTCCAGCCCCTGATGTCTATGAAATCTATGACTTTACAGTCTGTCTGATATAGATGGATTATACAAATTACACACAGTACATTAGGGACCAGCATTAGGGATAACAAAAAGTCCTTTTTCAAATATATAGGGAGTAAGAAGGTGGCACTGGGGAACGTGGGACCCCTAGAGGACAGGTTTGCCAATCTGGTGATTGCAGCTAATGAAAAAGCTGACCTCTTTAATGAATTTTTTGACTCGATATTCCTGAACAGGGACAGGGACATTTCCCCCACTAGGATTACGGACAGACCCAAGGGAGGCACTGCCATGCCTAGGGTCAGGGATGACCAATTAGGGAATTGTTGGAGAGGCTGGACGTGTTTAAATCAGTAGGTCCAGATGCTCTTCACCAGAGGGTGCTGAGGGTATTGGCCAGGGTCATAGCGGAACATCTGGCACGGCTTTATGAGCACTCTTGGGGCTCTGGCCAGGTCCCAGAGGATTGAAAAAGGCCCAATGTGGTCCCCATTTACAAGAACAGGAGAAAGGAGGACCCGGATAACTATAGGCCAGTTAGTCTTACCTCGGTCCTTGGGAAGACCTTTGAGAAAATTATCAAGGAGCACAATTGCAAGGGCTCAGCAGGGGAGGTAATGCTCAAGGGCAACCAACATGGGTTCATTGAGGGCAGATCCTGCCTGACTAACCTGGTTTCCTTTTATGATCAGGTCACAAAGTTCCTGGATGTCAGAGTGGATGTCATCTACCTGGACTTTAAGAAGGCCTTTGACACTGTTTCCCACCACATTCTCTCAAAAAAACTAGGTGACTGTGGCATTGATGTCTACACAGTCAGATGGGTGGCAAATTGGCTAGATGGTCGCACCCAGAGAGTGGTGGTGGATGGGTCATTTTCGACCGGAGGGATGTGGACAGTGGAGTCCCCCAGGGCTTGGTCCAGGGCCCTGTACTGTTCAATGTCTTTATCAGCAATCTGGATGTGGGGGTGGAAAGCATGCGGTCCAAATTCGCTGACGACACCAAGATGTGGGGTGACGTGGGCACGCTGGAGGGGAGGGACAGAATCCAACTAGATCTGGACAGGTTACAGAGGTCGGTAACATGAAAATAGGATGGAATTCAACGCAGACAAGTGCAAGGTACTGCATCTAGGGAGAAGGACCCAGCAACACACCTGCGGGCTGGAGAACACCCTTCTTGTCAACACAGTGGCAGAAAGGGATCTTGGAGTCATTGTTGACTCCAGGATGAACATGAGCCACCAATGCGAGGAAGCAGTCGATAAGGCTAATTGCACCTTGTTGTGCATCTACAGATGCATCACAAGCAGGTCCAGGGAGGTGATCCTTCCCCTCTATGCAGCATTGGTCAGGCCACAGTTGGAGCACTGCATCAAGTTCTGGGTGCCTCACTTCAAGAGGGATGTGGCTAGCATTGAGAGGGTCTAGAGGAGGGCCGCTTGCATGGTCAACGGGCAGTGGGGTAGGCCCTATGAAGAGGGGCTTAAAGGCCTGAATCTATTCAGCCTCCACAAGAGAAGGCTGAGAGGGGATCTGGTAGCCATTTATAAACTCACCAAGGGGGACCAGCGGGAATTGGGTGAGGCTCTGTTCCCCCAGGCACCACCGGGGGTTACTAGGAATAACAGCCACAAATTGTTAGAGAGAAGGTTCAGGCTGAACATCAGGAGGCATTACTTTACAGTTAGGGCTGCCAGGCTCTAGAATGGACTCCTAAGTGAGGTGGTGCTCTCTCCTACCTTATGGGTCTTCAAGAGGAGGCTGGACAGATATTTGCCTGGGGTGTTATGACCCTGCACTCGTTCCTGCCTGGGTAAGGGGTTCCGACTTGATGATCTGTTTAGGTCCCTTCTGACCCTAAGCACTACGAAACTACATCGGATGTTCAGGAACTGGGAATCTTGTTCCAAGTTTCTGCATACCTACAGGATAGTAGAGGGATGAGGAACAGCCAATACAGATTAATTAGGAGCAAGTCATGCTTGACCAACCTGATTTCTACTTACAAGAAGGTGGCAGGCTTTGTGGAAAGGACTGGAGCAGGGGATGTGATATAGCTTCACTTGAACAAGCACTGTCTCCCTTGACATTTGTGTAACCCGGGCAGTACTCCAAGAGGTACCCCCTCTCCAATTGAAGGGATCAAAGCAGGTGCACAAGCACTGTGGGAAGTGTAGGGACTCTCCTCCCCCTATAGAACAGAGCCAGACTACCAATATGGCCTTAACCATATACCTTTTAATGAAAAAACAGTACTGGGAACATAACAGGCATAAACCAGGGGGTATAGGGAACACTACAATGGCCCAAGGGGGCAGGATTCAACAAAGGTTAGGCACTTACAATCATTGACAAAAGACAGGGTTAACAAAATATAAAACACAAACAGCAGAACAAACAATACTGGTTGGTGAAATATAAAAGGCACAAAATATAAAATGTCAAATAACAAGGAATATAGGGCCTAGGTACCTGGAAGGTGGGGGGAGAGGGAAAACACAATTACCCCTTTTCACTGCAACAGGGATTTCTCCCTGTTACTTCACTCAACCCTGCTGGGACTTGAAGTTGGATTTCTTGTACGGTAGACAGAAACTCTACCATATAGCCACCAGTGCTAACACTGAACCAAGCTGCTAGGGGTCTTGACCTTCCAGAAGCCCCAGTCTCACATTGAGCTGCCTAACCTCTTATTGGAGGAGCTGGAAGCAGAAGCTCTCAGGTCACTGTTCAGATCCTTGCTGGAGCTGGGGAGCCTCTCTTGCTGGCCACAGCCCCTAATAAGGGACCCTGGACCCCAGCCGGGAGCCTCTCCTGCCGGCTGCACACCATGCTGCTGAGGGTCTAACTGCTGCCTGCAGGTCCCACTCCTTCAGGCTCTTCTGGGGCAACTGCTCCCGCCCCGCTGGCCCAGCTCTTTGAAACTCCTTCCTTGTGGCCCCTCGCTGGTCTGTCCCCTGAGTCAGCTGTGCTGCCCCTTTTATCCCCCTCCAGGTGACCCAAGGCGTCAATCAGGGGACACGGAGGGTGAGTCTCTGGGGCCTGATTGGTGAGTAAAGGGAATCCCAAGTCCTCCAATCATCTTTTACCCCTTCAAAGCCCCTGGGCCAAATCATTACCAGATTGGTGAGGAAAGGGAATCCCAAATCCTCCAATCATCTTTTACCCTTTCAAAACCCCTGGGCTAATTCACTGCCAGCTAGCCTGTCACATCCGCATTAGCAAGTAATGGAAATACAGGCTGGACAAAGTCCTATAACGTGGATACATAACAGAGTGTTTCATCATGCTCAGAGAGTGATTGTCAACAGCTCAATGTCTAAGTAGAAGGAGGTATTGACTAGGTTCCCCCCAGAGGTCTGTCCTGAGGCTAGTACTGCTCAATATTAATGATTTTGGGGATGAGATTGAATGCACAGTTAGCAAAGTTGCATATGATACCAAGATGGGTAGAGTTGCAGGAATTTTGGAGGAAAGGATTAGGATTAGCATTCTTACCTGGGGTACTGGGGGCCTCTCAGGGCTGCAGCTGTGGCAATCCTGCGGATATCCAGGGGTCCAAAAAACCCACAAAAAACACAAATGGAACAGTGCATGCTTGGGCAGCACACCTTTGCAGCACAGAGAACACCAGACTGTGAGGTATGTGGAGCTTCAAATGTGCTTGCAGTGCCACATGGTGTGCAGCTGCGCTCATCTAGATGTTCCCACTGTTTCCAATTTTGGAAACTGTACTTCTAGAAAAACACGGGCAATTTAGAAAGAGTCCAAAGGAGAGTAACAACGGTGATTAGACGTCTACAACTTTGACTTACAAGGAAAGGTTTGAAGAACTTGGACTATTTAGTCTGGAAAAGTGATGGCTGTAGGGGGATTTGATACTATTCTTCAAATACCTGAAGGATGGTTATAAAAAGGACAATGATAAAATATTCTCTTTGGCTACAGAAACAGGAGAAGGAGTATCTATTTTAAACTGCAACAAGGGAAATTTAGTTTGGACATTAGGAAGAACTTTCTAACTAAGAGGGAGAGTAAGCACTGGAACAGATTATGTAGAGAGGTTGTGGAATTCCTAGACTTGGGCATTATTAAGAGCAGCTTAGACAGACACTTACCTGGAATAGTTTTAAAGGGGGATGATCCTGCCTTGAGCAGAGAGTTGGACTAGTTGACCTCTTGAGGTCCCTTCCAGCCCTATTTTTCTATGATCCAGTGGGACAAGACTGGACTTTTTTATGTAATTAATACTATACATGCAATATGTATCCATTTGATAAACTGCAGAACACACTTCCTTTACTTACCTATACTCCATCCACTATTCTCTCCTTAAAGTCAGCTGAAACGTTCACCATATTTAAAATTCAACTTGCCAGGGAAATGATTCCTCTTTTTCAAACACATAGCAGCCCCAAACCAGCACTATCTTTGCAATGGGTTTAAATCTCACTCAGGAAATTGACAGAGAGAAATAAGAACTCTGTAACATTCATTCCACTGCCATTATGAAGTAGTCCCCATTAGGTAAATTCTTAGATGCTAAAAATTGTGACAATTATGACAACCTAGGAAAAATCTATGGTAAATGAATGCAACCAACCGTCCCAGATTTTCCTGGGCAGTCTTTAATTATGGAGCCTTGTTTCAGTGTTCTTGAGGACTCTCTGAAACAGGACTTTGGTCCCAAATTTAAAACACTAGTCCTGGTTCAGCATAGGCAGTGTCCTACTGTGTCAGCTGAGAGAATGCAGAATGATGCTGCCTGGCACCAGAGGAATACACCTGTTCTGGCTTCTGCACTGAACCAGGCACCCCAGACTATATTCACACAGCACCCAGCACAGCTAATTAGTGCTAATTCTCAGTGGTATGTGAATGTGGCTATACTAATTAGTTCTGCTCACAGTCAGTGATAATTAATGTCTGTCTGCAGTGCTGCTCTATGACAACTATGATAATTGGAACTGGAAATTGCATAAAGTATTTCCTGTTCCATATATATGCAGAGTGTCTAGGACTGTATCCTAGATTTTGGTCCCTGAAAGTTAGTTTCTTCATATTCATTCAGTTTTGGACATTTCAAGTTTATTAGTTCAAATTTCCCTATTCTTTAGTAGCCCATGCTTCTCAACTCATGTAATCCAAAGAATATGCTTTTGCAGGTAGCAGTACATGAAATGACTTCCATATAATTCTTAAACTCTCATGCTGTTCTAACATATTTCTCTGTAATCTATGTTGTTATTATTTCCTTGTTGAAATTGTTCCATGACTGTTAAACATCCCTGCCCTTCCCTCCTCCGCTCTCCTTTGCTGCTTCAAATTTGATATAGTTGAACAAAAACTCAGTTTACAAAAGCTCCTTGGAACTGAAAAACTAAGTTACTGATTCCAAAAGACCAGCCTTATTAGGTCAGAGAAGATGAATCAATTACAAGCAGTTTTGCTGAAACAGGATCAGATAGTAGGAACAAGCTGAAACAGGTAAAGCAATTACTTTTAGTACTTTGCCATCAAAATGTTTGCAGAGTCTGAAGGAATCCCTTAGTGATTGGAATGATACTATTTCAATTTTAGATCAATGGATGCAACTCTGTAATCCTGATTCTTTTCCTTTGCCTGGATTTTTACAATTCAGGAATTTTTTAATCTTTAAATTTAAACTTATTGGACACATCCACACATGCAGGCTTATGTGCTTGCAGCAGCTCAACTAGCAGCGGCGCAAATTCGTGCTGGAGATTTGTGCCTTAGTACACATAATTGAACATGGACATTGGTGTGGGGCAAATTGTGCCACTTGGGGCAAACTGACCCTGCCCAGCTCTTCCTGGATCTTCAGCCAGAGGGAGCTAGAGACTGGAGCCAGCACCTATGCTGCACAGTTGGCCTTTGTGTGGCACTGCTGTCATGTCTTCAGGTGGCCCCACTCTGCCATCTGGGCAGCTGTCACAGAAGATGTGCTCATTGCAGTGGCTTGCTTTGAACTGTCAAATCATGTCCTCTTGCCCCCAAATGGCCAGGAGGTCAGCCACTTCATCTGTCCTCCAACTGGGTCCCCAATGCTGGCCAGAGCCGGTTCCTCTGCCCAGGTCCTGCCACTTGCCTCACCAGCAGGGACCCTGGTGTTCCCTGTTTAAAAACTGCAAATTCTCTGATAAGAACCCCCCCAGATTCTCTCATTAGAATACCCAAAATCTGCGTTCTTCTGGAATTAAAATGAAACACCAGTATATATAGAGAGATCAATTGGGCAATGTTTTATTAATATATTTACAATTTTAAAGCAATTTGGAAGTCTACCAGTGCCTCTATCAACATAATAAAACACATTCTAAATATCTATATACTCTAGCATTTGTTTTGGGGGTTTTTTTATCATAGAAAAATCAGAGCTGCCCCTGCTCCCTTTGCTTACCATGATGTGGGGCACCAAGCTGCTCGGGGATACCAGTGTTCTGCCCATGTCCTTGCCCCTCACTCTCAAACTACAGCCCTGCCAGTGCCCCTCACTCCTGACCCACAGCCCCTGCCTGTCCCCACTAGCTCCCTCCCGGCAGCAGCTCCATGCCAGCAATAGGGCATGGGTCCAGCTACAGCTGTCCCACCCAGTCACTGCCTTGTGGCTCTAAACTGTCAGCCCTTACTCTTCTGCTCCCTGCACCTGTTCCCAGGCCCCAGTGATCCCCATACCATTCCTGGGAAGCTCCTGATTGGGGCTCTAGGACTGGGCTGGGCAAGCCCCTTCCTTTCCAGGCTAGCCTATCCCTGCACCGGCTGCTCTAAGGAGATAGGGGGGCTCTAAGCCTGGCTCTGGTGGCCTATCCTACCCAGAGTGCTCCCACACCCCCAACCCCCATCTCTCACACACACACCCCTGTTCCCATCTCCACCCCTCCCCCCAGCCCATCATGCCCCTCAAGTGGTTCCTTGGGCCAGGAGACTCCCCCGGGCTGGAGCCACATGTCCCAGCACTGGTGTGGGCACAAGGTAGGGCTGCAGTGTGGCAGTTGCCCCTGCAGCCATGGCTGCTGCCAGCAGGTCCCATCCCATCTGGTGGATGGGCACACAGGGTGTAAGATTTGTGGGGGAATTTGGGGTTGGGGGATGGGGTTTGTGGGTGTACTGTGGGGGTGGGGGGACTGTGTGGGAGGGACAGATCCTCCGCCCACCCTCCCGCATGATGCATAGCCCACCCCCTGCGGCAGCCAGAATTGGGCCATCAGGGCTCTCATGGCCCACTGCTGGTAGAGACCTCAGTGATGCACAGCGTGCCTGAGACCCAGGGTCTCCATGTGGTATATGACAGAGGCCCAGCCTGCTGGTGTGTGTCTTTGGGCAGGACTGGGCTGGCTCTTGCTGCCATGTGGGGCTCCTGGAACCATAGGTAGGAGCTGCATGCCATCGGGCCAGGCTGGCCCCATGGAGGCAGGAGCTGGCTTGGCCCAATGGTGTGCCTCTCCTGCCCGTGGTGACAGGATCCCTAGGTGTTAGCAAGAGCCGGTCTGGTTCTGTCCAAAAGTGTGCACCATTGGCCTGGGCCATTGCTGTGTGCCACATGGACTCCTGGGTCTCAGGCAGTGCCAATGCACCACCAGGGGTCTCTGCCAGCAGTGGGCCATGAATGCCCCTGTGGTCCATTGCTGGCTGCTGGGGGTGGGGGGGATGTGTTCCATGCAGGGGGGCAGGTGGGGGACCCACCCCTCCTCCACTGTTCTTCCCAACCCTCACATAGTCTTCCACATCCACATGCACTCCCCACACCTATAGTCCCCCCACCCCCATCTCCACGTAACTGTTTACCTGGGACAGAGCCTGGGTCTCGGCCACTGCTGCCAGCCTTGCCCCAATTCTATTTGCTCCAGCACGCTGAGGCATGCAGCAGGCATAGAGATGCTCTGGCTGAGTGCTAGAGCATCCTTCTGGAGGACCCAGCCTCCAGTTGCTTCAGGGCACACTCCAGAAGCATGTCCTGCACCTCTTTTTTCCAGTGTGATTTTTTTTTATACCAGGATTTCCCTGATAACTATCACATTTAGAGCTTCCCTTTAAGTATCAGATTTAGAGTCCGCACTGCAAATATGCAGCAAGGGAATATATTTTGTTCCCAGCATGCCTCCTGCGGTATCTCAAACTGCTTTGAGATGCCGCAACAGACACATGCTCGCTCATCTGGACACAGCCATTGAGACCAACATTTCACTTCATTGGTTTATCACAGGTATCTCTAGCATACTTCTGTGCTGCTACATGACAATATTAAAATAATTCTATGGTCTTCCTTCTCTAAATAAAATATTTTACAATTTTAGTTTAATAATCACCTTGATCCAGTGGTTATTGCAATTTAGGGTACTGGGTTGGGATCCATTTTCACCATACTCTCCAATTGCTTCTTTCAGCTCATCAGTTTCACTTGTGTCTTATTTGGTTCAAGCCTCAGGTAGCTCAGTTACCTGACTCTGTCTGAGGCAGGCAAGCAAAGCAAAACAAAGCAAAATCAATTAAATAATATCTCAGCAATGGGGTTTAACATGACAAAAGAGAAATCACATTTGAAGTTGGAATGATTTATTTATTTATTTATTTATTTTAGAAATGAACATATTTTTAACAATAAGCAACCCCTAAAACATAACCCTGAAGGCATAAGTGAGAAGTAGAAGCTTTCGGCATGTTCTTTGTGAGGGCCCCATGGCTTTGGAACTTAGCAAGCCTGGGCCCTCCACTACTCTATGGTTCACCTTCTCCCTGGCAGCTTTGCTCCCTTTCAAGTGAGCTGCCATAATTTCTATGCTAACTTTTTCAATGGTTGGTTTGTAAACATTTGTTCCTTGACAGCATTTTCTTTTATCTGAACCAGCCATTTCCCTCTTGTGTGTACTTTCTTACATGTTTTTATCGACTCTTTTTTGTCTCTCTCTATATGACGGGCTCTCCATTTCATGGTCATTCCAGTAATCCTTCTCTGCCTCTGTTCCAGTTTGAATTAATCACTCAAACACAAGTTGTAGGCCTTGCTGGAACATTGATCAATATGCACTGATCAGCAAACCTGACTGGTGCATGAACTCATTATTAGGGGTATGCAAAATGGGCCCTATTCTATTTGGATTTGGCCCAAATCAGGAACAGTGATTAGATTCATTGATTCGTATCGCTGTCTCTGATTCAATTTGGCCGAATCCGAAACTGAAGTTTCAATGCTGATTCAGAGAAGATTTTAGAATTTTAGATTCTAGAATTTTAGAATCTAATTTTAGATTTTATAATTTTAGATTCATAGAATCAGTGATTTGGACATAGACACAGCTTTAAATGTTTTTTCTACATACCTCGAGGTACCAGTGCGGCTTGTGAATGCTGTGATGCTGGGGTGGATGGAGTGTCCCACAGGAGGGCAGGGGGTGCATGCTCAGTGGCAAACCTGGAAGTGAACTGGAAGTGGTCCACTTCTGGGTCCACTGGGGTGCTTGCTGGAGGCCCCCCTGCTGCTCCCCTGACTCAGCGATCAGCTGAGGGGGACCCCAGGTGCCCTCCCAGAATCAGGAGGCACCAGTTGCCAAGCTGGGGGGGGGGCCCAGTGCACCCTCCATTGGACCCAGAAGTGGACTGGACGTGTTTCTGGTCCACTTCCGGGTCTGCTTCTGAGCATGCTGGGGACCCTCCCATGCTCCTGGGGGACATTCCATCTCCCCCACCATCACAGCATTCACGAGCCGCCTAGTACCTTGAGGTATGTAGAAAAAACTTTTAAACTTGTGTCTATGGCTGAATCACTGAATCCTTCCGGCTGAATTTGGAGGGTTCCAATTCAATTCAGGGAGATTAATGGGTCTTCTGGTTCGATTCAGATTCGGAGATTTGGCCACTGAATGGGGCTGAATAGAATCAGGGACTGAAGCTTTACACAGCCCTACTCATTATGTAAGCAAAACTTGGCATGTGAGCCAGATGGGCACTCCTGCCAGAAAATGGGAGGGGGGAGATGGCTGTACAAGGTGTAGGACAGTCCAGTGTCTAGAATAGGAACTGTGAGAACAGGATGATTTGAGATTTTCAAGATACAGATGGAATGCAATACGTAATTTGTTTTGATCATTGTATGAAAAAAGAATTGGAAATCAGGGGAATTTTGTAGCAGTCTAGGGGAACCTGTGTGGTATTGTGCTGACTACCTTGTCACAGGTAAAAATGCTGTAACTCCTGGTCTGATGTACTTGTTAGGCCAAAATGTGTTAGGGCTGTACTTGTAGACAATAAACCTGACCAAATCCTTGCCACCAAATCAAGCCTGTGATTGTTTTTAAAACAAGACTGGTGTTGGAATCTCCTGGTTGTGGCTATGCTGACACTGCAGGACCTGAGGCTTCAACACTGACAACACATCAATAACACCAGATGAGGACAACAGCAATGACAACACTAATCAGTAATCACACCTGACAACAGAGGTGAATACATTCTAAATAATATTCCATATGAAGATTAATCAATGCCTTATAAAATAGCATGAATACCTTCCTATATCTTCTGGAAATTCTTCATCTAATACATCTTGGGACAGCATTTGTCTTTTACATGAATATATCATTGGTAGTTTATAGCTATCCTGTGATTGACAACCAGACCTAGGTCTCTCTTCTCCTCTGTTGCATAACTGGCCTAGGAAGGACTGGATAGGACTGGAATGCAAGGTGATCTTGATGAGCTGGAGAACTGGACTATACACAACAGCCACAAAAAAATCAGCAATGACTAATACAAAATGACACATGGAGGGAATAAAAAACAAATGCACAACTACAAAATATAAAATGGGAGATGCTAAGCCATTCAGTATCCTGCTGAGTAGGATCTGGAGTTTACAATGGATCACAGACTCATCAAAAGTTAGCCAGGTGATATAATTAAAAAAGAAATAAAGGCAATTTTGGACTGCCTTAACAGAAAGCATTGTTTGTATGGCACAAAAAGTGATGATACCACCATCTTATGTGCAGTTCTGGGCTCCTCACTTTAAGAAAGATGTGGAGAAACTGAAGACGATTTAGATCTTGTAAGGAAGCTTACAAGAAATGGAAACTTGGACAAATGACTAGGGTGGAGTATAATTGTATTGTTCAGGCATGCAGGGATACAAATCAGGAAGGCCAAAGCGCAACTGGAATTGCAGCTAGCAAGGGACATGGAGGGAAGGAAACAAGGGTTTCTACCGGTATGTAAGCAACAAGAGGAAGATCAGGGAAAGTGCGGGTTCCTTACTGAATGGGGGAGGCAACCTAATGACAGATGATGCAGAAAAGGCTGAAGTACTCAATGTCTTTTTTACTCAGTCTTCACAGGGAAGGTCAGCTACCAGAGTACAGCACTTGGCAGCACAGTTTGGAGAGAAGGTGAGCAGCCAACAGTGGTGAAAGAACAAGGTAGGGGCTATTTAGAAAAGCTGGATGTGTACAAGTCAATGGGGCTGGACATGATGCACCCAAGGGTGCTGAGGGTGTTGGCTGATGTGATTAAAGAGCTGCTGGCTATTATCTTTGAAAACTCATGATCGGGAGAGGTCCTGGATGATTGGAAAGGGACAAATATAGATTCCATATTTAAAAAAGGGAAGAAGGAGGATCTGGGGAACTACAGACTGGTTAGCCTCACCTCAGTCCCTGGAAGAATCATGGAGCAGGTCCTCAAGGAATCCATTCCTAAGCACCTGGAGGAGAATTAGGTCATTAGGAACAGTCAGCATGGATTCACCAAGGGCAAGTCATACCTAACCAACCTGAGTGCCTTCTACGATGAGATGATTGGCTCTGTGAATGTGGGGAGACCAGTGGATGTGATAGATTCTGACTTTAGCAAGGTGGTTTATATGGTCTCCAACAGTATTCTTGCAAGCAAACTAAGGAAGTATGGGTTGGATGAAGGGCTGCTAAGGTGGATAGAACAGCAGCTAGATCATTGGGCTCAATGGGTAGTAATCAATGGCTAAATGTCTAGTTGGCAACCAGTATCAAGTGGAGTGTCCCAGGGGTTGGTCCAGGGGCTGGTTTTGGTCAATATCTTCCATGACCTGAAAGATAGGATAGAGTGCTCCCCCAGCAAGTTTGAAGACACCAAGCGGGGGCGAGTAGTAGATGTGCTGGAAGATAAGGATAAGATTCAGAGAGGCCTGGACAAATTGGAGCACTAGATCAAAAGAAATCTCATGAGGGTCAATATGGACAAGTGCAAAGTCCTGCACTTAGGATGGAATAATCACATGCACTGGTACAGGCTGGGGCCTGACTGGCTAAGCAGCAGCTCTGCAGAAAAGGACCTGGGGTTACAGTGGACAGTAAGCTGAATATGAGCCAACAGTGTGCCCTTCTTTTGAAGAAGGCTAACAGCATACTGGGTTGCACTAGTACAAATGTTGGCAGCAGATTGAGGGAAGTGATTATTCCCCTCTATTTGGCACTGGTGAGACTATGTCTGGAGTCTTGTGTCCAGCTTTGGGCCCCTGACTACAGAAAGGGTGTAGACAAATTAGAGAGAATCCAATGGAGGGTAATGAAAATGATTCTGGGGCTGGGACACATGACTTATGAGGAGAGGCTGAGGGAACTGGGCTTATTTAGTCTGGAGAAGAGAAGACTGAGAGGAGATTGAATAGCAGCCTTCAAAACTCCCTGAAAGGTGGTTCTGAAGAGGATAGAGCTAAACTGTTCTCAGTGGTGGCAGATAATACAACAAGTAGCAATGGGCTCAAGTTGCAGCAAGGGAAGTTTAGGTTAGATATTAGGAAAAACTTTTTCACTAGGAGGGTAGTAAAGCACTGGAACAGGTTATCCAGAGAGGTGGTGGAATCCCCATCATTGGAGGTTTTTAAGACCTCGCTAGACAAAGCTTTGGCTGGGATGAATCAGTTAGGGATGGTCCTGCTCTGAGCAGGCGGTTGGACTAAACCTCTGAGATCCCTTCCAACCCTTTTCTATGATTCTGGATATAAGGCCTCCTCTACATGTGCAGGTAAAGGCGCAATGGGATATAATGTGCGTTCACACAATCACGCTTCCTGCCATGTCACACATGCATAGCAGGAGGTATGATTGTGGGATCACGCATTAGATCCCATTGTGTCTTCTTGCCAGTGTAGGGGAAGTCTGATTCTGGGCTCCTCCTACACCAGCAAGCAGGCTTGCATGCCTGGGAGCCCCATGCATCCCAATTGAGGGGTGTACCCATCCCAGGCACCCTAATTGAGGGGTGTTCACTCCCAGCCATGGGTGCACCTGGGGGCTGAAGGTTCCCTGCTGTGGCAATCTCTCTGCCCTGAGGGTGTGGGAAACCCCCAGGGCTGAAGGATGGCACTACAGCAGGGTCATCCTAGGGGCGTAGGGAAACCCCCGGGGCCAGGGTATCACCATAGGGGCCATTTCCTGCCCTGTGGTTTCCCACACCCCAAAACCCTAAGGATCTCAGCAGCTGTGATCCCCATGGTCTCAGCATTTCATACCCCCTCAAGGTGGCAGGCATGATCCCCAGGGTCCAGAGGTTTCACCCCCCCCAGACCCTGGGGGTTAGCAGGTGCATGAAACCCATGAACCCTAGGGATTGTGGCTGCCATGATCCCTAGGGCTTGAGGGGTTTTCACAGGTGATGGTGCACCTCTGTGGCTGGGAGCCCCATCAGCTGATGGGCCTCTGAGCCACAGGGGAGACCCTGCTACACACGCAACTTAAAGCTTGATAGAAACTAGCTATATAGTACACATTTTTTAGGTCTAACTTTATAGCTGGTTGGAGCTTTTAATCATGTGATGGGTACTTTGCATGTGTAGCTGGTCTCCAGGTAATTGAGCAACCAGTTAATTGTGCATTACCTATAATGTGTAGAGGGGGCCTAAGTAACAAAGATGACCTTAGGGGTTAGAATGCAAGCCATATGAGGAAACTAGAGAAATCCTGAGAAAACTAGGTATTTCTAGGCTGAAGAAAAAGAAACCAAAGGGTGACAGGATAGCAACTTTCAACTGTATGAAAGGCTGCCATAAAGAAGAATAAAAGCTCTCTTGCTTCAGAGAACGGGTTTAAAAAGTAGCAAAAAATCAATAAAATCTAGCAGAGCAGATTTAGTTTAAGTCACAAAAAAATTCTTAACAGTATGAATGGTAGGACAATGGATCAATGGTAGGGAAGTTGTGAAATCTCCTTCATGGAAGGTTTTCAAGAAGAGGTAGTGGGTAGATGCATGTCTGGGACAGGTACAGATTTGGGGGGTTGGGGGCAGATCCTGCTTCAACTCTGTAGTAGCACATACCCATGAATCAACCATCCCTTGGTTGACTCATCTTTAGTTTGCTAACTGCAACCCTACTAACCCTCTTACTCTAGTAAGGCTGAATTTTTGGGTTAAGTTTTCCTTCTTCCCTGATCAACTTGATATTTGTCCTTATCAGAATCTCATTTTTTTAGCTTCAGCCTATTTCTTCATTCTATAGAAATCATACAACACGTACAGTCTATTGTTCAAACTATTTATAATCCCTTCCATGTCAGTGCCACCTGTACAGCTAATTAGCACATATTCCAATCCATCCTCCCAGTATTTGACCCAAAATTGACCCATTACATTTCCTCCCACAAATCCTCATAATTTAGCATTCCTTTGTTCCATAGTGTAGCCAATCCTTTGTTCCATTTAACTTGCGTGTCTCTAGTACAGGGATGGGCAATTATTTCAGGCAGATGGCCACTTATTGAGTTTTGGCAAGCCATCGAGGGCCGCATAACAGGCAGCCTTGGGCAGATAAATATTAATTTTCTAATTTTTTAGGGGCCCCGCGGGCCAGATAGAACGGCCTGGCAGGCCGCATCCCGCTTGTGGGCCACATTTTGCCCACCCTTGCTCTAGTATCTTTATACCACATGGATCTATCCAATTGTGTCCTTCCTGGAAATATAATCTATGGCAAATGTTGTAGGAATGTACCCCCAGCAGAGAAGCTTTCCTATGAACTGCTAACATTTTCCTGTAAGTAACTAAATAAGTAACCACAACCAGTGTTAATACCAGTCTTTTGCACTTGCACATTTTCAGTTCATCCAGATGGGAGGTTTACTCCCAATTAGTATCTGATAGACTGTGCAGTGTTTTTGGTATCAAGGATCAAGGTGTTTAGTGTGAAAGGATTCAAAACGTTCAGTTTAGTGTTTTAGGCCATTACATGCAATCTGAACTAATTAATTCTCTGAAGCTCAGCTCAATTTTATGTATAATTTATGGTAGTACACCTGAGAGAGAACTAAAGATAAGGTAAATAATAAATATTACAGCAGTAAAGAATAGAGGAAAAAAGCATTGTAAATAAAGAATAAATAATGACTAGTACCAGAAACGATTTTACATAATAAATCTGGCTCCTGTTCCAGCTGAAGTAAAAGCGGCACTGGGAGCAATATTTAGATCAAGAAAACATTATACAAAATGTTAACAATACATAGAAACTTGACTCAGACCCTTCTCTTAATTTTAATTTAGAGCTGAACAAAGCCTCCCCTGCCAAACTCTATGTATATGACCTTGAATTCACTTGTTTAAGATAAAATCTTCTATTTTGACCTTTCCAGTCCCCGGATGGAAGAGCTGCTTGACACTGGGAATTGTGGCTATTTATCCACCTAACTTGACACAAGCCTTCTCCATCCCAAGGGTTCAGAGTTACCTCTGAACTGACTTGTTTCCATACAGAGGGCATGAAATTCAGCTCTTTAAGCAGGTCTAACACTAAATCCATGCACCATTCTGTTGGGCTAAGTGGTACACAGATGTGCTGTACCAGCAGTTGTTACAAATACATTACATCCAGGTGAGTTAAAGTTACAAGCCATGAAACTGGTCCATCCTAGAAAGTCCTCCACAGGTAACTTGGGGGTTTCCTATGGCAGAAATCCATCAGAGGAGTTAAAAATACTGTTGTCAGCTATAATTTAATGGATCTCAGGAAAGTCAGAGCCTCATTTGTCCACCTGGAACATATTTATTAGTTATCCCAAAAGTTAATTACAAAAACCAAAGCACTGTACTAAATAAATATATTTTTAATGGAAATTTTGTTGGCAGCTTATTTATGAACTACTACCCCATTATTCATATTTAGAACAGTGGTACTCAACCTCTCTGATCCCATGGGCCAAAATGAGTGGTGCTGGACTGGTCCACAGGCAGGATCTAGCATGGGGTCAGCACTTGGGGTTGGTCCATGGGTGCGATCTGGCACCCGGCCTAACTCCGAGTGTCGCATCCAGCCAGAGTGATCATGCATACCAACCCCGCTTGCCAGATCCAGCCATGGCCTGACCCTATGCATTGGCACATGGGGCCACATCTTCCAGCCTATGGAACTGCCCAGACATCCAGAAATTTGGTGGTGGGGGAGTGGTGGAAACATTAATTGCAGCTCTGGGACTCTACTGTGGCTCTAGCAATTAGCACCTCTACTGCTTCCCTCCTGCCAAATTTCTACTGAATGCAGTCTGGATGACATGGCTTCATGAGCCAAATCTATCCTGCAGGCCATAGGTTAAGCACCAGTGACTTAGCAAGATAACTTGAAATTCTGTGGATTTGTTCAAATGACTATTGAAGTTTTACTTGTTAATTGTATGATATGCTTCCATAAATGTATAGAAACTCAGTACCAGATCCAGCAGAAAAAAATCTGGGAACTAAGGCAGCCTTGAACAGGCTTAATACATGAAGGAAGAAGCAACAATGTAACTGAGGAGGGGTGGTGATTGGGGCTACCTTTGTGTAATGGAGGGAAGAAGGAAGGGGAGGAGGCATTCAAAACAGCAGTAGCTGTCACTGCACTGACAACTGACACTGCCGCAATCAGCATGGTGGGAGTCAGAAATGTCTTGCTTGTTGGCAGCTGCCCTGGGCCTGGGCCTGGACCTGCTCTACTACCCCTCTGGGAAGATGAGTAGGTCAAACAGAGGTGACAATTCACATTAAAATGTCATGCTTTCCACTATCTCATAGTGGGAGGCACAGGCCTCTTCCTCGAAAATCTCAGGTGTATTTTAACTAACTACTTCCTACCATTGCAGTGACAGGACCGACCCCTCATTCCTCTGCTTTACCAGTAGCAAGTTAGGGTGTTCCCAATGCTTCCAAGCACCATGCCTAATAGTTGTGGATGAGGGCTGTTCATTTAGTAATGGGAATAGGTTAGACAAACACTTTTACTGGATGGCTTAGATAGGGATGATCTTGCCTTGAGCAGGTTGCTGGATCAGACGACTCCTTGAGGCCTCTTCCAGCCCTAATTTCTTATGATTTTGCAATTCAGATGATATCAGGCTCTCAGTAGTGGCTGCTTCTTCCTGATTTGAATACCTAAGTTACTCCCCAAGAAACACTGCTTTTAGGCTAATGCAGCTGCCAATAACTGTAAAAGAGCTCCCAAAATGCATCTATGCTATGCATATGTTATGAAACTGCATTTTGACCCACTGTATGATGCATGAAATGTATGTAAAATATTTTTTATGAGCGTTACCTATTTTAACTACAGCCAATACCAAAGAAGACAAGAATTGACCTTGAAATCTTATTGAAATGAATAATCCCTCTGGAGCCACTGAGGCTATGGAAATGAGCATGAGTCCAAGAACAAGGGCCAGATTTGTAAAGTATTTGCATCCATAACGATACAGTAAGAGCCTACCCATGGGACTTTCAAAACCATCTAGTTTCATTGGAATCATGAGACAGTGCAGACAAGTGACAATTTTCACCTGATCTGGCCACAGAAAGCAGTTTATAGCTATGACCAAACACAAGTGCACAGCTGCAAACAGCTTAAAAATGGCTGAGTGAAAAATCTGTCCCCTCATTGCATGAAGAATCAAATAAAAACGTTAAAAAAGTAGCATCTTTTGTAACTTTTGTCTGCCCCGCTCCCAGCCTGTGGCTGTTTTCAGAATGGGGGAGTGGGGGAGGGGAGGGAACAGAGGGAGTTCAGTCTGGTGGTTTGGAGGCTCCAATTCACCCACCCCACCCTCCAGCACCAGCTGGGGAGCCCCAAGAATGAGCTTCCCCCGCTGCCTTTCCCCTCTCCCATTCTGAAAACAGCGAGCACTGGCAGAGCGCCCAGCCATTGCTATGGGAACCTGGCTGTGGACTCCCTCCCAGCCACAGCTACATTCCCCTCTCCCCTGGAACAAACAGTGAACTTCTGCTTGGTCTGGGGTAATGTCGCAACTCAGAACGCTTTGCAAAAATAGCTCAGAGTTACAGCTGGGAGCTGCACTTCCATCTGCACCCTGGAGTGACATTCTATTACCATTTGGTCATGTAAGGGTGATATTCCATTTCTATGTGGCTATCTTTGTTGTTGTTGTTATGACTAATGATCGAGAAAATCTAATGATACAGAATCTAGACCAAGGGCGGGCAATTATTTTGGGCAGGGGGCTGCTTACCCAGTTTTGGCAGGCTGTCAAGGGCCACATGGGTAGCCCCACCCCTTGACAGGTGCCCCGGCCCCTGGTCACCAGCTTGGGACCAATGTCCCAGAGCCAGCACTGGTGGGGCCCAGAGCAGGATGCGGGCTGGCAGGGGTCTGTGGAGCCAGGATGGGCTGCACCAGTAGGGAGAGGGGGGAGCTGGCCTGGCTCCATAGAGCCCCCTGCCGGCCAGGATCTCAGGCTCCTGCCACCTTGCTCTTGGCCCCACTGGCACGGGCGCTTGGACAAGTGTGGGCCCTGTTCTTCCTGCTGGCTCCCCACCTGCTCACACCGTGCCCCCTAGCCCCGTGGTACAGGCGGCGGGCAGCGCACAGCCCCGACCCCCTGCCCACTGGCAGGGAAGAAGCTGGTGCTGAGCACAGGGAAAAGTGGCGCCTCAGCTGCCCCATGGCTGATGCTCCTTGCTACAGGTGCTCGCAGCCCGCACAGGGCTGTCTGGAGCAGGCACAGGCAGCCTCATGTGGGCTGCAGCGTGGGGTGCTGGCCATGGGGCAGGCGAGGAGCCGCTTTCCCCCGCGCTCAGCACCACCTTGTAACCCGCCCCACTGCCAGCCTGGAGGCTCCAATTCACCCACCCCACCCCCTCACCTGCCCCATGCCTGGCGCCCCGTGCTGCAGCTGCTTGCAGCCGGCCTGGGGCTGCTTGTGCCTGCTCCAGACAGCTCCGTGTGGGCTGCAAGTGCCTGCAGTGCAGGGCGACAGCCATGGGGCAGGCGAGGGGCCGCTTTTCTCCGCGCAGGGAAGGAGCCTGGGGAAAAGCTGAGCGCGAGAGGGTGAAGCAGCCCCTCCCATGCCCGGTGCCCCACACTGAAGGCGCTCGCAGCCTGCATGGGGCACTGGGCATGGGAAGGGGCCCCTTCCCCCACCCTGCTCCTTCCCTGCCTGGGGGCCCCCCGCCCCCACTTACCTTAGCTTCCTGTGCCAGGGCAGCCACATGCTCCCAGCCCAGAAACCCTGGCTGTGGCTTCCAGCTGGGGGGCAGGCCAGGCGGACCCGCTGTTGTTGGAGCCTGCCAGGCTTCCTCTGGGTCCTACTGCCCTTGGTTCCTGCATTTTTGATAGGAACCAAGGGCAGAGAAATATTAATTTTCTACATTTTTTTTAGGGGCCCCGCGGGCTGGATAGAATGGCCTCGCGGGCTGAATCCGGCCCACGGGCCGTATTTTGCCCACCCCTGATTTAGACCATCAAATGGTAATAGGATGTATCCCATGGTTTCTATTGGCTACCTATTAATACATCAATTACCTACTCTTGAGAGTATTCTCAGTGTTGTGACAGAACTACGGCTTGTGGAATAAGCCACCAAATTGGATATAGTAAGAACAAATGGTTACTTTTCAAAATATTTTAAGCTCTATAAAACTCCCACAATAATATTAATCAAATATTGGGAGAACCCACATATAGAATTCAAGGCACAATGAATAATTCATGTTTCATTTGAAATGCATCAACTTTATACACTTTCTCTATATGCTAGTTTCTAATGACTGGCATGCAATACAGGTATACATTGCAATAACTTAAAAGAAAGTTTCCAGCATGACAAGCGAGCTACATCAAGAATTTATTTCCTTTATATGACAGGAATACTTATTTGAATGAAGCATTGACTTATTTTCAAATGATTAATATTAATTTGGCATTGAACCTATAAAAGTTACAGTACAGCCTATCTTAAAATTACAGAAAAATATTGGTAGATTGAGTGTTTTATATGTTATTATACTCACCCAAACATTTTACAGGAATACATTTAATTTTGTTATACACAAAAAGATGTGTCAAAAATGAATTATTTTAACATTTTCAAATGCAAAAGTGCTTTTTCTTGGCCCAAGTTCTATGTTTGATAAGATTGTTACTCAGTGGCAGTAAAACAGCTTGAAGTGTATATTGTAGAACCCACAATATATATTTTTTAAATTTTGAAAGAGCCCTGTAATTGGTAAATATGTTAGGCTTTAATGTCAACATGATTATGGTACGCACTTCCAAAAATGTATGGAACATCTGTTTCTCATAATTGTCAATCTTAGTTGGCACAAATTAACAAAACTTAAATTAAAATACTCTACACAGACAACCAAAAAACCACCAGTAATGTACAAAAAATAATACAATAGTAAGGTTTCTAAAACTCAAAAAATAATTAACATCATAAGACCTTATTCCAAGAATGTGTGCAAGACAGCCCGAGAACTGATTTCAGACAGTCATCCCAATGTAATTATATAACTATATGCACTGATCCCTTAGAGTAGTGGATGGATTTTCTGAAACAAGCTTTATATTTATAACCCTCAAGCATTATATATTCACAATTTGGAAAGAAATGGAAGGTCTTCATACATATCAGTCTTTAATCTTAGCCAGTCACTGAATCTCTGCAAAGTTGTTCTTTCTTGTGTTAATATTTTGGCAGCTTTTTTCAGTTTTTCTTCATTTCGTTCTAAATATCGAATCCCATCTGTCTGTAACTGACTGAGCTTTTCTTTACGATTTTCATCCAGAGGTATGTCTTCATTCATAAGAGGGTTGAATCTGAAATATGTGTCTGCAGGTAACAGGGCATCCAGCATAGCATGGACTTCTGGTTTTATAAAAAAAGATAGTAAAATATTATACTTTTGCACTTTTCTTTAGACAGTTAACACATCAGTTCTAGACATTTTGCTTGCATGATAAATCTCTAAGCTTTGCTGCCTAGTTAGCTTCATAAGAACTCACCTTCCTTTCCATACCTGCATAATTTATTCCTTTTTTTTTTAAATCACTGCCCACTGTACTAAATGTGAGGGATGGGTCATGGTCTTTGTCAGTATCATAATATGCTTCATAAATTTAGCAGCCTTCTAAATCTATGAATACCTGCACTGGCTCTAAATTAAATCAATAGCTCATCAAAATGTACTAAATTGGTACAGTCTGCAGTAAAGTACTTTCAAGGACTTGCTTCCTATCTCCTAACTGCTTCTCACACTGGACTGGTTACACAGAGGAGCCGTCTCACTTTGATCTCAGGTGTTTTTGAAATGTCACAAGAACCTTGACTGCTTGCAGCTAGCTTGAGTGCAATAAAGTTCCACAGTATCAGCCGATTCAAATTCATCTTCTTTTATAAGAGTCAAAATAAGAGTTTTATCTTCCAGTTTTATTTGGCACAGTAACTAGAAATATTCTGTAGACAGCTGGGCTGTACCAGGTGTTTAGTTCAAGTGTGTGCTTTAAGTCTCCTGCTGGTGAGAAAGTGGCCTCCAAACAGCAGAATTTCAAATATTTGTATTTACATAATAAATATTCTGTTACCAAATGCCACTCCTATGCTCTTATTCACGTTTGCTAGATTTTACATGTACAGTAAAACTGTAGAAATCTGATAAACTGGCCAACTCTGCAATGTATTTAAATACATTTCAATTTTCTTTTCCATCATCCTCCATACCTTTAGGCACTATTTTTTTCTTTCTTTGTTCCTTTATTACCTTTTTTTTCTCTCCCTCAATTTTGGATTCTTCCCTTTTGTCTCTTTGCTCAATCCTTTCATTTCTACCTTTCTCCTTTATTTCCTTCTTCCCTTTTCTCCATCTGCACTTTTCCCCTTTGATTCCTTACTCCTACTTTCCTCATTCTTTTACTTACAAACTTTTTCTGCTTTTATATACAAACTTAAAAAAATAGAAATAACTCAGCCAAACCTGCAAAAAAATATGAAAAGGATTTTAACACATTTCTGTGAGAATCTCCTCAGCTTGATCCTTCCTCTTGTCTATAACTTGGTTAGACGTCTCTTGTTTCCTTGCCACTAACCAACCTGGCCTCTATTCACCGTCTCCCTCCACCCTAGAGTTACTTGGCATGATCCTTTTTCTAGTTATTCTCTACTCAACCCTTCTTGTCAAATCCTTTCCTTCTGTCTCCCTCAATGATCTTCAGTTTATCCTTCCTTCCAATCAAGTATCTCATTTGACTTCTCCACTACCAACTTGCTAACTAGTCTGCCCCTAGCACTAGTGGCATGCCCACAAAACGCATGGAGCAACCACAGTATTTTTGACTGCCACAGCAGGACATGGCAAATTTATGCTTAAGACATAGTCTTAGTTCGGTTTTCTTTTCTATTCCAATAAATGATCATCAGCTCAGCTACCACTCTACCTCCCCATTCCACACAGCTAAGCAACAGAGTAAAACTAACACATAAAATGCAACTATCTTTAGTGAACAGTTTCCTTTTGCTGCCTTCTTTATATGTGGACCTGAGCCGCACTTTTAGAAAGCACAGGTACTTTTTAAACCAAAGTATCATGTTGCAGCAAATCAAGCTCCTAAGAAAAATCAGTTCAGTTTTGCTCCTAAAACTGAGCATTGTTCTGAACATCCTCATTTCCAGGGGTATAAACAGTTAATTAAGCTATTTCAGCATGTTCCCATGCAAGGGCCAGATTTTGTTGTTAGGTGTGTGTACTTCCTCCCAATGACATCATTAGAAGACACATTCACAGGCAGTGTATCACAGACACACAATCTTGTCAATCGTAGGGAACAGTGCATCAGAACACACAGAAAAGACACAAACAAAATAGGTTGTCCATAAAGTATGTCAGGAACAAACAAATGTTCTGAATCAACTTCTTCAATTTTTTTTGTGAAAAAATGGAGGCAACAGTCATACAGAAATCTACATGCATTATGAAGCAGTAATTATATTAAAAAGAAAACCCTCAGAAACACTGTTGATTACTCCCTTTCTCAGCTTCATTCTTGCTCTAATTATTAAAATCTGTATACATTTTTTATGTCTCTTTGTCCCTAATGTATGTCATCAAGAGTATGTTCACTGTTGGATATTCATCCTTTAAGGAGAACTTCATAATAGTATAATCAATGTGCAAGCTCATGGATATAATTTAAATGCATTTCTCCTTAGCAACATCATCAGCCAGTACACTGCCATAATATTAATAACTAAAAAAAATGCAATCAGATAGGTAAAATATACACCTAAAACAAGACAACAAGACAACTTTTGTGATTTGGTGAAAATATATTACTAACACATTCAGCATTTAAATAAAAATGTTACTGCTTTTGTCTACTTTGATTTTGTTAAACTAAATTTACTTTGGTTTTGATCTAAACAATCTGAAATTCACCATGAATGGCAGATAAAATGATTAGCAAATGTGGAAAAAAAACTGATAAAATGCTCCCTAGACTGAAATAAAAGCACTTTGATATTACTTTGAGTATGTAAGGTATATTTACATTTTCTCTATTGTATACCTTTTTTCGTTTACTGAATTTTGACTGATGAAATTTGATGTCCAAAAAAACAATTAAAAATGGTTAATGTAAACACGAAGAGATAAATGATTAAACACTAACCTTCGGTATCAGTTGCACTGCTGATAACATGTGAAAGTTTGGTTTTCAAACTTGTGTATGTGACATTGTTCTTCCCCACACTTTCATATCGGCCAGTACCCAATGAGATTAAACACTGCAGCGGCACATCTGGCCAAAGACACTTGCACTCTTGGATAGCTAAAGCAGAAGGATTATTCAGAAGCAGACCTCCATCCTGTAAGTTAAAACAAATGCATACATATTGAGCTGTTTGGTATTTTTATTTAAAACTGTATGGATGAAATATAAAAGTCAACAAAATGACTTTTAATGGTCTTGATGTTCCACTAATAAAACTAATGCTTCTTTAGGCAATTTTGCTGTACACTAACTACCCTGGTTTCTTTTTTTCTATTTTGCAGCCCTATTTTTAGTTCTTTTCAAAATCACAGATCCACCCATAGAGACCAATCTTCAGCTGCAATTAGGGCTGCAGCTTTTGTCTGAGAAGGAAAGGAAGTGAGAACACATTGAAAATTAAGCTTTGTCTCTGCTCTATGCAGCCACAACTCTGGAAAAACCTTTTTTCTTTTCATTCTGCATTCTAAAAAACAAGGTGATAGCCTTGTGTGTGTACAATGTGTGTTAAATATGGTACTGCTATTTGAGTAATTGAAAACTTGGAAACAAATGATCTTCTTAGCTACTCATCACACTAGAGCATGTGAGACAAGCTCCTTGAGCACCTATTTATAATGTGTAGGAAGGGAGCGGGGGGGGGAAACCTAGCACAGTTCCACTACTGTTAATATGAAATCATTCTTGGAATTTTTAATTACAGATTATTAACTTTAGAATTTTTTAATCCAACCTGGGGGAATTCTATAAACATTTCATAAATAAGAGAGGAAGTCATCACAGAGAAAATAGTTACTTAGGTCTCCTCTGTATGTGCGGATAAAGGCGCAAAGAGATCTAATGCGTGATTCACACAATCATACCTCCTGCCATGCAGGAAGCATGACTCTGGGATCGTGCGTTAAATCCCACTGTACCTTATTGCTGCTGCAGGGGGAGACCAATCATGAGACCAATCCTGTTGCTGGGAGCCCCCCAGTTGAGGAGTTCCCAGCCACAGGGTGGCCTATGCACTCCCAGGACTGGAAGATTACTGCTGTGGTTATCTTCCCACCCCAGGGGTGCGGGAAACTGCTTCAGGGGTGGCGATCTTCTGGCCTCAGGGATTTCCGGCACT
Organism: Alligator sinensis; assembly: GCF_000455745.1. Lineage (NCBI taxonomy): Eukaryota > Metazoa > Chordata > Crocodylia > Alligatoridae > Alligator > Alligator sinensis. Next base: position 5,528,729 of record NW_005841848.1, on the reverse strand, counting down.
CTAGAAGCCTAGGGGTCACAGCAACCACAGTCCCCACAATCTAGACATTTCACACATCTCTGAGTCCAAGGGATAATGACAGCTCTGATCCTTGGGGTCTTGGGGTTTCATGCAAACCCCGGACCATGGGGATTGTGGCTGCCATGACCCCTTGGGCTTGGGGGTTTTACACTGGGCATGGTGCACCCCTGCAGGTGGGAGCCCCATCAGCTGATGGGGCTCCCAGCCATAGGGACGACCCTGCTACATGTGTAAAAAAGCCCAATAACAACCAGCTATAAAGTTAGTATATATTTTCAAGATCTAGCTTTAGAGCTGGTTGGAGCTTTCTATTGTGATAGCTACTTTGTACATGTAGCTGGTCTCCAGGTAATTGGACAATTAACTAGTTAACTGCACGATACCTGTAACATGTACAGGGGACCTTAGGGACAAGCAGTCATGACTTTGCATATAACAAAAATAAAATAATAGAAAAGTCCCAGTAACTTGATACTTTAAAAGGATCACATTTTCACAATGCCTAATTATTCACCAGGCATGCTGGCTGATACCAATCCAATAGCAATTTACAGGAAAAAAGCTGGGCAGTGTAGAGAGCAGCTCCCTGCAGGTAAGTCTGTGGAGGGGAAGGGGCATAAGGGGAGCAGATCAAGGCCCCTACAATGAGGGAGGGCGTAGGGCAGGGGCAGGCTGGGGTTGGGGGGCACTGCCCAGCTAGGTTAGTGAATGGGACCCTGGGGCTGGGGCAGGGAGTGGGACAGAGCTGCGGGTGGCTCGTCCAGGGGATCAGAGTCTCAGCGTTTAAAAATGGCGGCGTGGCTGCTTGAACTAAAGCTCGTCAAATGAGCTTTAGTGCAAGTACCACTTTTAAGATGGGGATGCTTTTAGGAGAGGAGCTGAGGGGAGCGTGGGTGGAGGCAGGCTGCCCACTGTAGGCTCGGGGCTTTCCACCCTGCTGTCTTTGCCTTGGGAGCCATGAACTGGCCAAGCGCACAATTCGCTGCCCCTACTGCCACTGAATGGGCAGGGGACGCGCGGCTCATGGGACAAAGGCAGCAGGGGGTGAAACCTTAAGTCCACAGCAGACATCTTGCCTCTGCCCCGTGTACAAATCTGGGGAGGTACATGTCCCTCCCCATGCCTCTCCCCACACACCCTGGACAAACCGCCCACAGCTCCATCCTGCTCCCTACCCTGGGGTCCCACTCACTGGCCTTGCTGGGCAGCACCCCCAGCCCCAGGTTCATCCGTAATCCCACTCCCTCCCTCACTGTGAGGGCCTTGATCTGCCCTCCACACCACACCCCTTCCCTACCCCTATGCCCCTTCCTCTCTACAGACTTACCTACAGGGTGATGGTCTCTACAGTGCCCAGCTCTGCTCCTGGCCATGTGCATGCTGTGGCTGTGCACATGCACGCGGCATCTGGGGGCTCTGGCCAAAAGGCATATTTTATTTATTGGTACATTATTGGCTATATCAGCAAAAAAGAGCGGATACTGTCAATTTTCTTTCTATCAGTGGTGATTTGATATGACTCCAATATATTGATGCACCCAGAGCCATCCGTTGGGGTGTGCAGGGCCCAGGGCATATCAGGCTGTACGGGGACGGGGACCGG
>NW_005841848.1:5496753-5527074 GCF_000455745.1 Alligator sinensis | reverse complement strand
GCAACGCTCAGCGGCGGTGCATGGCAGCCATGGTGGGGCCTGTATGGCACTGTACGTGGGGGCCCCCCAAAGTTGCCCTGATTTGCCCCACCCTAGGGACAGCCCTGGGTGCACCTCTAGCTCAAGACAGAACATTTGTAGCAATAAATATAATTAGAAGCTGGAAATTAGAGGCTAGGAGTTGTACAAATGAAGTTAACAAAAGAACACAGGATACTACACATCCAGCAGGGTACAGGACTTCATTCTGAAGTACATCAGGAACAAAAGGAATCCTAATAAAAATAATTTATGGAATAATGCCTGGAAATTTATTTCCAATAATGAAAAAACAGAGAAGCATTCAATATATATTTATTTTCTGCATTTCAGAGGAAGCCAAAGGGTGTAACCCTATTAGATGAAACTATGATGACAAAATTATTTCCAGTAGCTAAGAAAAACATTAAATAGTAGTTGCTATCAAGTGAAACTGAAGTTCTGGAGAATTTACAGCCAAGTTTTAAAAGAGCTGCTCCAGAGCTAATCTGGAGCATTAATATTTATTTTCAGTAAGATTTGGAACACTAGGAAGTTCCAAAGAACCAGAAAAAAACCGCATAATTTATGTCAATATCCAAGAGAAAAGGATTAATGGGATGACCAGTCTGACTCTAAAACTAGGCAAAATAACAGATTAGCTGAGAGAAGATTTGATTAACAAAGAATTAATCACAGAGGGTTACAGAATTAATGCAACCAGCACAGGTTTGCAGAAAATAAATCTAATTTAACTTGATATCATCAACTAAACTTGTAAAAAAGTAATGATACTGATGCAACTGACTTCTGGTACTGCACACTTTGCTTAATAATAAAATAGAATGACACAAAATCAACATGATACACACAAAATAGATTAAAATGGGTAAGGCTCAAGGTGCAATTACAAATGGAGAAACATCACTGAGCAGATGTTTCTAGTGTAGTCTACAGGGATCAGGTCTTAGCCCCATGCTATTTAACATTTTTATTCATGACCTAGACTAAAACATAAAATCATTACTGATGAAGATTGCAGATGACACAAAGATTGAGTGACTGGCAAAAAATGAAGGGAACAGGGCACAGACACAGAGCTATCTGGATTACTCGATAAGCTCTGCTGAATCAAATTAACTATTTAAATACTGTCCGATGAAAGGAATACGCTTAGTAGGGGTGCAACACCGATAAAGATTTCTGCGGCTGATACCAATAGCCAATTTTTAAGGAGGCATCTCAGCCGATACTGATCTGATTTCCGATATCCAGCCCAGCAGCATAGAGAGCTGCCTTCAAGGAAGGTGTGGGGTTGGGGCAGGGGCTGAGGCAAGTGCTGCCCAGCTGGGGTGGGGTAGGTGGGTGCAGCATACAGCCGCTACTCATCCGGGGGGTGTGGGGAGGAAGGGGCAGCCCCTGCTGCTGCATGCCACTTATGAGGGAGCTGCTGGTCCGGCGGCTCATCCAGTGCTTGCCTGCTCATCCCATGGCCCCCACCACTGCTTTTGGAGGGCATGGTGGAGGGGGCGTGCCCCTGAATCTGTGCATGGGCCATTTGTCAGCCTGATATGGCCGATTTTCAATATAGTAAATTGTCTTTATATTGGTGCCGATCCGATATCGGACCGATGTATCGGTGCACCTCAAACATTTAGGAACAAGCGAACCTATATACTTATAAGATATCAGGCAGTAACGGAAAATAACTTGGTGGATAATCAGCTACATGTAGACTCGCATTATGATGCCATGGCTAATATGATCCTGGGCTATATAAGCAAATGACTACAAAGTAAACAGTCACCTGTGTGACTATTAAGCCCCTAGCACACATTACTTTTATGTCTCCATAAGGTGCTAAACCAGCCACAAAGATGTCCACATGAAATGAATTATTAGGATTAGGGATCAGATCCCATTGTCCCATTATCTGAAGGTCTGCAAGCATCATTACTGAAATACTACATCCCGTTCTCACATCCATGCTTCAAGAATGAAGCTGAAAAATTGGAAAGGATTTACACAGAAAACATGAGAATAACAGAGGGAAAAAATGGTACATAGAGACTGAAGGAACTCAACTTATTCACCTTGTTAAAGAAAAGGTTGAGGGGTAAATTGATCACATTTTACACACCTTTCTAAGGAAAACAAAGTTGATAACAGAGAGCTCTTAAATCTTGGTATCCGCTTGGTATCTAGTTCCTTTATGGTCTGCCTTGGTGCTGGAGAATCACTTAAGTCCCATGGGGTACCCAAATCCATTAGACATGCTTGGAGTATGCTTAGCTTGCACTGACAGCACTGAATTCACCTCCAAAATAATAGTGGTGTTAGTGCTGCTGCTCACCTTTTGTCCAACACCCTACTAGTTAGAGCACTCACCCAGAAAGTAGAAGACCTAGATTCTAGGCAGCTTGAAGTAATTTGAACCTCTGGGCTTTAGGGCATGCTCTATACCCCTAACCGCTGCCACTGCAGTTGGGCCACTGGGCGGCCAAGAATGCCAGTCATGGAGCCAAGGAGCAACAGAAAGCAAGAGGGAGGCTGCTTCATTAATGTAAAATGCATAAAAAATCCTGAGAACAACTGGAACCCAGGTCTACCATGTCCCAAGGCAGAGCTGTAACCACAAAGCTACAGAGGTTGGTTCCTTCTTGCTTGTTCCCAGAACTCTCCACATATTTTAAAAAAAGGAACAGCCTTGAGGATGAGGACTGGGCTCTTCCCTCTCAGGGGAATGGTGTAACCACTTGGTGCCTCACTTCAAAAGCAGGATTAGGCATAATAGATCACAAGTAAACAGAGGTGCCTAATATTCAGATTCAGTCAAGAGATGTTCACGCACATCCCTGTTCTTCACATTTCATATTGGCTACTTCTAGAGACCCCAGGAATTAAAATCCCAGTCTCTCTTTGGAGGCTCCTACTTCTTTGTTTTTTTTTATATGAAAGATCTAGGTACCTAAAGTGAGTAATCTAAGTGTGATTCTATTTCATCCTGTTCAAATCCTAAAAAAATCCATTAATGCATCTGGTTTTGTAACACACCATTATCAGCACTGAGTCAGAAAAAAACCCATAAGAGATGGACAACCCATTCACTTCTTACAAGAATTTGCTTTCAGGGACTTGAACAGGCTTGAATAGAATCATATTTATATACCTAAAACCATTTAGACGGAATAGAGTCTATCCCCAAGTCTCCCCCGTGACTGTACTGCAATTTAGCACCTCACCTGGTCAATACTAGATGACTCAAATGTAGGTGCCTGAGAGAGAAAGCTAGACCTGCTCCTTAGTGATTTCTAAGCCCCAGTGCCCCAAGTTTACCTTCTGTAAAAGGGTATACTTCTCTGTAATATAATGGTATTGTCAGAATAAATTTCTGAAACACTGAGATATTATAGCTATAGGGACACACACATAAGCAACTTAGATTTTAAACACGTACTTAAATTCAATTATTTCAGTGGAACTTCTACAAATGCCTAAATGCTCCCTTGAGCTGGGATTCTTTCCAGAATTAGAGCCTATAACACTAGCTAGAAAAATGGACATTAAGTAATGTTACATTATAATAGATTTACTACAATTACAGGAAAATTAGAATGATTTACTATGATCAGTATTAAAATAATTACTAAAAGATGCAATAAAAATTTGGTACATTTGCTGTTAGTGGTTTCAGTATTTGTTTTATTCAAGTCTTCAAACCTTAACCACTGCATTTTAAAACTACAGAATCTAAATAGGGAGCATTGTGTGTCTTCCAAGTTTGTTTGTTAATGAAAAGGTGAAAGCTAAAAGCTGTGCAACCATGGATGAAGTGCAAATGAAAGGCGAGAGGAAGTGGAAAGAAAACAAAGGGAGTATGAGAGAAAGGAGCTGAAGGAAGAACTGAAGAATTAAAAGGGGCATTTTCCTTTTATTTAATAATACAGAAAGATCAAATTACATGAAACAAAAATAAGAAAAACAAATTACAAGGCTATAAATGAATTATGACACCAGAACTACTTTATGTATTTCCATACTGTTGCTATCTATAATTTACTACAACAGAAGAAAAATCTCACAGCTGATTTCTAAGAGTTTAGAAAAGAGGATTAACTCACAAAGGATTTTCCAATATATTGTGTGTAAAAATACAATAAAATATATTTGCCATTCCACTCTTCAAAAAGTAGAAAAAATGACACGCTTTCACTTGCAAGTGTCCAAAAGGTTGTCCTTTGAGTACTAATACACATCAGATTAGATATAACTAATGCAAAGTCTGCTGCAAAATATTTATTCCACTGCACTATCAAAAGTTGTATCTTAAAATAATTTAAGAAGAAATTAAAAAATTACAAGACTTTTTCCAAAAGCCTTCAAATGATAATCTTTATTTAAATTCTGTACTACCAAATTAGAATCTTTCCACAAAACACTGAGTTGACTGCCTGTAAATTTCAAAATTTCATATGTAATTTCAAAAGCTTCAATAAATCAAAGGGATAAAGACAGTTTCCATAATCAGAATGTATATTATTAGCCATAAAATGACTTTTAAACAGTTAGAAAGACCAAGTTACTAAAATATGTAATAATAATATGCCAGGAAAAAATACTATACAGGAGTTGATGTGCACCAAGCCCTTAAAATAAGCTTAATACTTCGAAGCATAGTCTTATCTTTCATCTCATCAAAAGAACTGGTTACAAGATTCAAAACAAGGAAATAATTTTTACATAGGTAGGACTACAAAGATAGTATCACTGAGCTATTCTAATATATATATTAGTCTAATTAGAACCACACGTCCCAAACTTACTTTTTTTGGCATTTAATATTTCTACATTTTAAAATGTATTCAAAATGTCGATGTTGTGACCTCTATATCGACTATCCGAAAATGATGTTACCAATGGAGAATACAGACTAAATTGCCACTAATTCTGACAATCCTACAACTGCTGTCTCTTACAGCAAAGCCATATGGGCTTTTATAGATTGGTTATATTTTTCATATACAGTTTAGAGCAGGAGTTGGCAAAGTTTTTTGGCCAGAGTGCCAAAAAACCCACTATGACTACCTTAGAAGGTGCCGGAGTGCTCGCATGCCAGAAAAATAAATAAAACTTCTGATACTACCTTTGACCTTGTGTATTTGTTTTCTGTGGGTCCCCCCACAACAGCCCCCTAGCCCTGCTTGTGCCCCTTGCCCCCCACCCAAAGCCCCTGCCCCCCAGCCCTGCTCATACCCCTTGCCCCCCATCCAATGTCCTTGCCCCCCAGCCCTGCTGGAGGGGGCCCCCAGCTGCCAGGGCCAGGGCTCCAGGTCCACAGCTCCCTACCCGCAACAGAAGGCAGTGGCTGCTGCAGCAGCACGAGTTAACTTCCCCACTGCTGCTGCCTGCTGTGGGCTCAGACAGGGGGTGGGGCCAGCTCCTGGCGGCAGCGTGTACTCCCAGGGGGCAGGAGGGGACCTTTGCCCCCTGAAGATGTGTGTGAGGGGCAGGGGCAAGGCAGGTGTGCACTGCGGGCTCGTGCTCCCCACTGTGCTTCATAGACATTAGGGCTGGAAGAGACCTCGGGAGATCACTGAATCCAGCCCCCTGCCCCAAGGGCAGGAAGTCAGCTAGGGTCAATTGATCCCAGCAAGATAAGTGTCCAAACGCTTCTTAAAGGAGTCTGGAGTAGGTGCTCGCACCAGCTCTGGAGGGAGCCTATTCCTGACGCACACCCCTGATGTACCTATAGGCTGTTACCAGGTCCCCTGAGCCTGCGCTTTTCCAGGCTGAAGAGTCCCATGGCTATCAGCCTCTCTTCATAAGGCCTCTTCTCTTGCCCTCTGATCATGCGTGTGGCTCTCCTCTGGACTCTCTCAAGCTTCTCCACATCCTTCCTAAATTGTGAAGCCTAGAATTGGATGCAGTACTCCAGGTGCAGCCTCACCAAGGCCGAGTACAGCAGGAGGATGACATCCTGGGATTTGCCTGAGAAACATCTACGGATACAAGCCAGTGTTTGGTTTGCTTTACCAGCTGCGACATTGCATTGGTGGATCATATTTATTTTGTGGTCAATCATGACCCTCAAGTCTCTTTTGGCCCTGGTGCTAGCGAGCATGGCACTACCGAGGCCATAAGCATTCTGTAGGTTTTTCCCCCACCCCCAAGGTGGAGTGCCTTACATTTGTCAGTATTGAAAGTCATCAGGTTTGTATCTGCCCACTTTTTCAGCCTATCCAAGTCAGCCTAGATCATCAGCCTATCCTCTGGTGTGGACGCTCTACCCCAGAGTTCGCTGTCATCGGCAAACTTGGCCAGTCCACTTCTGACATAAGTATCCACATCATTGATGAAGACGTTAAAGAGAACAGGCCCAAAGACAGAGCCTTGGGAGATGCCACTGGTCACGAGGCGCCATGATGATTCACTTCTGTCGACCACCACTATCTGAGTCTGGCCTTGGAGCCAATTCTCCAGCCATCAGACTATGATGTAGCCAAGGTCACAGTTGGCCAATTTTCCCAAGAGAAGATCGTGGGACACCAGATCAAAGGCTTTTTTGAAGTTCAGATATATGACCTCAATCTCTTCTCCCTTGTCCAGGTGATATGTCACCTGATCACAGAAGATGAGATTGGTCAGGCAAGACCTACCTGCAACAAACCTGTGCTGGCTGTCCCTCAGGATGTTGCCATCAGCCAGCCTGTCAAGACTGGACTTTGATGATTTTTTCCAGAATCTTACCAGGGATTGAGGTCAAGCTGATTGGCCTGTAGTTCCCTGGATCTACTTTCCTCCCTTTCTTGAAGATGGGTACCGCATTGGCCTTCTTCCAATCTTCAGGTACTTCACCCGAGCACTAGGAATTTTTGAATATCTTTGCCAGTGGCTGAACTATGACTCCTGCCAGCTCCTCTGCAGAGCAGTGTGTGGAACCCAGTGCAGCACAGCGGAGAGGCACACAAAAGCTGTCTGCTGCCCCGAGCTCCCAGTTGCCCGTGCACACTTCCCCTGCAGGCAGGGGCAGCACTGCAGTGAGGGACATAACCCTGTGCTGCTGCCCGCACTGCCCCTGTGTACACAGTGGAAGTATGACAAGGGCAGTGTGGGGCTTGCAGTGGCAGGCAGCTTCTCTGTGCGGCCCCTCTGTGCACTGCCACTCCAGGTCTCACACACTGCGCTCTGGAGGGCCCAAGGGAGGGCAGCAGGGCTGGGAGCGCAGCATGTGCAACCCAGAGCGGCAGTGCACAGAGGGGCCGCACAGGGAAACTGCCTGCTGCTGCAAGCCCTGGTCACACTTCCACTGTGTGCATGGGGGCAGCATTCTGCCCCTGCCTGCTGCCCCCCACCTGCAGGGGAAGTGTGGCCAGGGCAGCAGGGAGTTTGGAGCAGCAGGCAGTTTCTGTGTGCCTCCCCGCTGTGCCTTCTGTGCCAGGTTCCACATGCTGCTCTGCAGAGGCAGTGAGGGAGCACTGCTGGCACCTGCTGCCTCCCTGGAGCCTGGGGCTGGGTCTGGGAGGCAGCAGGGGCCGGGAGGCAGCAGCTGTTTGCAGCCTCCTGGCTGCAGCCAGTTGCTGCCTCCCCACCTCAGCCCTGGCTGTCTCCTGGCTCCGGGAAGACAGCAGGTGCTGGCACTGTGCCTGTTGGGGCTGGGAGGCTGGCAGTCACATGCCGAGCAAAATGGCTTTGCGTGCCATGCTCAGCATGTGTGCCAGGAGGGTGCCAACCCCTGGTTTAGAGCCTTGTTACAATTGTCTAAGTCTTACAACTGTAACACTTGCATTAAAATAGTATCAGAGCCAAGAGTAACTAATGATTTAATGTGACTTAGGAAAAACTCTCCTTGCAGACATATGTGAAATCAATAGCTCTCAAAGCTGAGAAAGGGCAATTTAGGGCAGTTCTAATACTAGGGGTGTATCCGTGCTAGTATTTAGACCTGCTTTCTGACCCAGTATCTAAATAACCCTCCCCTGCCCCTTACAGAAGTATGGCCTGCCTCCCTGAAGCTTGCCTAAGTATCAGAGTCTGAACCAAACCTTTCTTTCCCCTCATGCTCCACTTCCTGCCAATGATTAGAGCAAAATAAAGGTGAGAGGGATGAGCACAATTCCTAGAAGACAGTTTCTCAAGTTTCCTGTTCCCATCTAGCCGAACCCTTCTTGGAATCAGTCTGCCTACTATTTGTCTCATCTTTTCATGTGGGCAGAACAGCAAGATAATGTAGAAGTGGAAAGACAACTTGTGTGGCTCAGAGTAGCTGAGTGAGCCTTGTGCTGCTCATGGGCACTGAATCCTTACTAGGCTGTTTAAAAGCCAATTCCAATTCCATCACAGTGAATAGATTTTACTAGAAAAAAGGATTACACCAAACAACAACTGATGAACAAAACTAAAAGAGGTATCAGAGAAGTAAAAATGTACTATTACTAAATGCAATACAGAGGTATAGCTCAAGTAATAAAACAAGCCACCAATCCACCTCTATGATACTTTAACCCAGGGGTTGTCAACTGGGGGTATGTATACCTCCAGGGGTACTTGGAAAGGGGCTAGGGAGTACGTGCGGGTGGGGGAGATGGATCGCTGCCACACAACACCTTACGCCACTGCCTCCCAGAAGCAGGGCCGGGGGGAGGGAAGCAAAGCTCCCTCTGCAGGCTGCACAGGCTGGGGGACGGGGGGCATGACAGAAAAGCTCACACATGGTGGCCGCTGCTGCCATCCACCACCCTGCTCCGCCAGAAGTGTACCCAGAAGGGGTACACTCCTTAAAAAAAGGTTGAAAACCACTGCTCTAACCCTTTTCTCTAGTGGGGCCTAAAAGGACTGGCCACATACAGACAGACAGACAGTTTCTACTGGGAGAGTTGCTGCCAGGAGTACACAGACATCTTGGATTTTTCCTGCCAGAGCAAAAATGGCTGGTGCAGGAAAAAAAAAATAACTTGGGAACAACCAGGGTTAAATGGCTCCCAGGAAAGTTTCTCCTAGAAGAGTGAGTTTCTGTACATGTACAGGACAGTCCTTTGGGATCACAACATACTTTGCTGCTCCCCCACCCCGTCCAATCTGGTTCAGGGAGATAGTGTCACTGGGACTAGACTCTACTGCTCCAGCCCAGAAGGGAGCCCCTTCACAGTCCCCATATTGTGGTGCAGAGACACACAGCCTAAGAGGGGTGTATCTGTGCTAGTATTTAGACCTACCTCCAGACATGCTTTCTGGGCAATCTGGGCCAGCCAATCAGGGCTGACCTGTGCACTGCTGCCATCTGTTACCAGGCAGATAGGGGAGCCTCCAAAGCATGACGAGATGTGTGCATAGGGACCTCCTGGCTGCACACTGGCTCTGCTTTCAAATATCTGTTCAGTAAGTTTTTCTACCGGAAGAATTCTCCTGGATCATTTCAACACACATACACAGCCTCTACCTCTTGTCTTTAGACTATAACTCATAATCAGTATGTTGAACTCAATATCTTTTGAGATAAAAAGAAGATAAGTAATTGTTCTGCAAGAGGCCCATAGCTCATTCTTTTCTTGGTTTAAAACAGTTCACATTTGTTTGCTTCCTGGCCATGTGCAAAGCTCATTTTTCTGAGTGAGCATTTGGGCAAGATAAAGAAGATGGAAAATTTTGGTGGCACTTAAGTAATCTTGTTGTGCATGTTAGAGGGAATGAACAGATGAGAGATGTTTTGTTCTGTTCCTTGTTTATTTGGTTTGTATGTATCATTTCAGTGAGGAAGATGATTTAATTGATGTCAAAAATAGTTTGTTATAGCTGTTTAAATCCAACACAAAATTATGTAAAAAGTGTTTTAAACAATGGAGTATGGATTATATTTATAGCAACAGTAAAATATGCCTATCAGCTTCCTATCTAAACCTGGACTACAAATTCACCAATGTAAACAGAATGCATCGATACTCTAGTGCAGCTTTGGAATAATAAATCATTTAAACTAGATCTACGTGCAACAGAAACTTTTTTTTTTTTTTACTGCAGCTGCAATGGATAAATAAATTGTGTGAAAACAGGATTACTAACTTGATGAGGTATTTATTAAGCTTTCATTTCTATCTACAAAAGCTGTTTGAACTCTTTCTGGGCTAGTTTGTACATTTTGCTCAAAACACGATTGAAATGAAGAGTCTCTGTGATGCACATTATCCTTAAGAGTAATTTAGATTCTACATAAGAAACGAAGTAAAATGGTGTTTTGTGCTATGAATAATTCTCCATATATAAATATATATTTTGGTTTCTTAAAAAAAAATTAGCATAAAACTGATGTATATGAGGCCACAGGCAAAGTAGTACAGAGTATATGTAACTAATGAAATGACATGTCCCAGCACACTGAAAACCTGAAGTGTATTTTAGTGATAATGCAGTAATTTTGTGCAAAAAATTGTAATGGTAAAACATTTTTTTTAAAAAAGATAAAATTATGTAAGAGTATTTTTTTTTTAGTTATAGATTTTCACACCTTTTCTAATTATTTGCATTGCAAAGTTCCTAGCATCACAAATACACACATGCACAACAACTCTATAAAAGTGCAATTAATTTTAACTATATGCAAGTGTTTGAAATTTTATGTTGCTCCCAGTCCAGACTTTTACATTGGAGGGAAGCGTAGTATAGAGGCTCAGCTTCAAGTCAAGTGCTGTCCAAAGACAAGAAAGGGAATTTTAGAGAAAAAGATTCACTCAGGAGTGCTGCTCAGTCCATGTCTCACTACTATTTCTTAGTAAAACATGATTAGTTTTATATATTAAATATGTAAGGATGAAACCCTGACCCAATCGGAAGTAATGGGAATTTTGCATCAACTTAAATGGAGCCATTATTTCAGCCCGTACTGTAAAGTTCTAATTAATTTGTACCACTCTCCCACCCTCCATTTCAAATATCATGCAATTTTTTATATCAACAATGAATAAAGGAGCTATGAAAGTCAAGGAGAGAAACTGAAAATTGATAGTTGAGGGCAAGACCCTTGGCCTCTCCGGAGTCATTTGGTTTGGGGGATCTTAGAGCAGGGATGAATATTAAAGGTGGAGAGGGAAGCATGTTTCTTCTTTTCATCCATTTTCATTCTAACGCAGAGGTAACACTGAATTTGAAGGAGGGGAATGATTTTTTTCCATCCCCACTCCAAAAATAATTGATATAAAACTAGTAGCTCCACTGCATATTCCCAACCTGCCACTATGTTAAACAATGAAAACACATCAAATTGCTGCTTTTGTGACAGTGATCATGACAAAAACAGTAAATACTGGCAATTAAACTGTCATCATTTGACTTGGGAGTTAACACCCTGACTATCAATTGGGTATGTTTACACCTCCCACAGACATTGCTTCAAGCCTTTCGTAGACCCAAGACGACCACATTAATATACATTTGACTCGCATCTTGAAAATGTTATACATGATTATTAGAACTACTTGTAAAAAATAAAAATCCTAGATTGTGTATTGCACATGAATTACAAAAACCTGAAACGATCTATAGACATATATGTACTTTATGTGCAGACCAGTCATTGTGCAGGATTTCCTAAATAGAATATTTAAAATCTTTCCAATTCTAAATGCTTGTTTCACTACTCAATACTAGTCAGTAAAATGTTCTCACCAAAACAAAGTTTTAATATAATCATCACAGAGTCCTGACTGACTGATTTAAATATTACATAAACTGCATCACTTCAGACAAATAAGGAAGTATCTCATCTTTGAGACATTAAAAGATATTGGAAAATAATTCTTTTATAGGTCTCTTTATTAAGATCTACTGCAATCAATACAATATTCTCAAAATCTAAAACATACTGATAATTGGCTTGGAGTTCATGGATATTTGTCAATTTGATTTGGGTTTGTGATTAATATCAGTTTCATATCTGTAATGGGCACTGGTGAGGCCTCACCTGAAGTACTGTGTTCAGTTTCAGGCCCACACTTCAAGAGAGATGCAGATAGACTGGAAAAAGGCAAGTTTAGAGTAACAAAAAGTGACTAAATGCCTGGGAAGCATGGTTTATGAGGAAAGAACTAGAGTTATGTAGCTTGGAGAAGAGAAGACTGGGGGCAGGGGGATTTGATAACAGTCTTCAAATATCTGAAGGGTGATTACAGAGAGGATTAAGATAGCCTTTTCTCTGGAAGTGTAAGGGACAGGACTAGGAACAATGGCTTTAAACTGATGGCTTTACATCACAATGGCCCACAATATATGTCTGTAGATCATTTCAGGTTTTTGAAATTCATGTGCAATACACAATCTAGGATTGTGTGATGGCTTTAACAATGGCTTTAAAACTTCCAATTTTTGGTTGGAAATTAGGAAGAACTTTCTAACTATGATGTTGGTCAAACATTGGAACAAGCTGCCTGGGGAATTGATGGACTCTTTATCCCTGGAAATTTTCAAAAGCAAGTTAGACAGGTATTTAGCTGAAGGTAGCTAACTGTCAATCTAAAATCAGATGGAAGGCAGGGTAGGGTTTGCACCTTACAGACTAAATAAATCAAAAGGTGGGTAAGTTTTTGTAGAGAATAGATTACTTCATCAGATGGGAAGGTTTAGTTAATTATGATCCTGACATGAGCAAGGGACTGGACTAGATGACCACTGAGGTCCTTTCCCAGCCCTGCCTTCCTAGGAATTTATGCCTTCTTTCATTTTGCTGAGGATATTTGTTATGAATATTTCTTTTCCACGCTGTAGCATTCTAACGTAGTGCACTCCTTCAGTGTGGTTTACATTCTTTCAGCGCTATGCCATTTCCCCTATCTCCTATTATATTTGTTTCCTCTTTTATTTGTAAAGCTCTGCAGAGCTGAGGAGCTGGGAAAAGAACTCAGTCAATGCATCTATGAGCTTTATTTTAAGCATGCTCTTTTCTTTCTTATTTAATTCATTTAGCTTCCAATCCTCATTCTGAAGCACTTCACCTATTATGCTACTGCCTATTATCACTACTCCAAGCACACTCTTTTGTAGCAAACTGATACAATGCTAGGCCAAGGGTAATGCAAAATACAACTTAAAAACACTTAGCCAAGCTACTGATTCAGTTGATTCAGAGGATGGACCAAAACTGGGGCATTATAGTCAGAAGTGAACTCAACTTTCTGGTCCTACAAGCTAGATGAGTGGGACAGGGACAGTGTGCAGGCCAGATCAAGCCCCACAAGCCTGGATGAGGTCCAGAGGCCCTGCACTGCCTCCTCCCTGCCATCACTGGAAGTGGGCCCTGGGAACCAGCAATGCCCCCTCCCACTGGGACTGGTCCCCGGCACCACATCTTCCCACCCTAGCCTTCTGAGATTGTCCAAGAGCCACACCCTTTGACTAGGACCTGACACCACCCCCTCCTACCCAAATGCTCTGGAATTGGGTCCTGGGGGCCCAACATCACACCCCTCATGGACCCCTACGTCAGGATTGGGCCCTTGGGCACTGCCTCAGGATTGGGCACCTGATCCAGCATGCAGGGCCCAGGGTTCACCATGGGTCTGGAAATTTGGTGGTGGGAGAGTGGTGCCACTGCTTTCCCACTGCTAAATTTCCCTACTTTGTGGGAAGCCCCGTGGGCCACATGCCAATGGTTCTACAGGCCAGATCCGGCCTGTGGTCCTGAGGTTGAGCATCGCACAACTAAAGGAATCATGCTACGAGATTCCTTGTGAAGTACAATGTCATATAGTGGAGTGGCCAACACTGCAAAGAACATGGGTACTCTAGTGTATAACAGTCTACCAGTAGTGCTGACAAGATGTATTACCTATCCTAGAGATTGACAGTGGTGAAGTCTTAGAAAACTACACAAAAGGTCACGCCAAACACCAAACTTTTGAATGTTCTTCTGTATGGAGCAGTGGAATCTCAAGCAGGATGCAGTGGCACCCTATGGGCCTTACGATCCTTTCAAGCATGATGCAGGGTGCCATGCGATGTTAGCACTGTTAGGTATGCAAACATGAATCAAAGAAACCCAAAGATTTCAAATAGGAATCTGTGGTGTTAAAACCGTCTGACCTATTGCAGTACTTTCAAGTTCTTTACAACAGAAGAATTCTTCTATTATTCTTCCATAGTCAAAAGACAAGTGAAAACTAAAAACTGACACCTTCTGAGGGGTGCCTTGAGTATAAAATGGTTGAGAACCACTAGTAAGAGGCCAGTGACTGGAAGACATGAGAAAAATGTCAGAAGAATGCAACCTTCAAGATGTATATTTTTGATTCTCTTATTTTTGATTATATTCATTCCACAAATAGTTTAAAATTATTTACTTACAATAAAAATAAAGGGATTATGCAACAGCCTGGGCCTCTTTGGTGTTCAAGCATTCTACCATCTTAAACACTCCCTCAACTTTAGACTTGGCATAAAGGAGGCTGGTCTGTGTTCATGAGGTGTGTACCACTGTAAAACTGATTTTTGACATCAACTTACAAATTTAGAGAGAGACAGTGAACCCCTAAAATGTGGGCTTGGACCTTCTTAGTTCTGAACTTTATGGGTATTGCCAGAGCTCAGTTCCTTTCAGAAATTATGCATTATTATACCTCTTTTTAAAAAAAATTGTACTGAGTGATTTATATTTTAAAAGCTGAACTTTACATGCCAGCCTAAGTCACAGATGTCATAAAATAAATGAAAATGTCATCATTCATTGACACTAGTACTCTGGAATCCCTCATGTGAAGGACGATGACAGTTTACAGCCACACTTTAAATGAATGATCTGTTAACAAGCAACCATTTACAGTATGTGTAAATGTCCAAAATTTTAACGGACTACTGGGCAAGTGGCCAGGGCTAAGTGGCTCATACCCTTTATTTTCTCAATCTTTGTTCGTCTTTCTTTGCCTTGTGTCTCTTCCCTCTCTGCTTGTTCTCTCTCCAGCTGAAAAGCTCTCACCTCTTCACTACTCCCTAAATATACATGACTCATTCTGACCCCACTGTATTCTCCATTACTCTATCTTGCCATGCTGTTGCAGTCAGTAAGCTGGCAACTTAAGTTACACTTGTCAATATTCGACCCTTGAAATACCACTCCATGCATAAATCAACACAACTCTGCTGCCAAAACACTGAACAGCAAAGTGGGATAGCAAGGACACAATATACACGAGTGCTGAAAAGGAAGATGTGATTGTTCTCTACATAAATCAGAAAGGGAGAACAATTTAAGATAAAGAAAAATGCTGGCACAGTATCAAATGGGCATAAATTGGCTAAGAGTAAATTTAGACTTGAAGTCAAAATGGTCTTTCAACAGGAATAATGGGAACAAGCAGACCAACTAGTTTGAAGATACCATTAGTTTCTGAATGGAACTATGCTCCCAGTGCCAGCAAGGGCATGAACTCGATGACTCACAAAATCCCTTCCAGTCCCCTGTGAAAGATTTTCCAACAGACCACTGCTCTATTGACCAACAGATGTTAACTGCAAATCTACTCATTCCAGACAAAATGTTTTACCAGAGCATGTTATAAATAAAAAAGATGGTTAACTTTCAATTTTATGTAGTTTAATAATACTGATTAGCATGAGCTGAAAAACATGAAAATGCAATGATGAATCCTGTGCCAATATAAAGCAGTAATATTAGGTTCTTGCATTTCTAAAATGCCTGCTCTTGGTTATTAGAACAGTGGTTCCAAATACACAGGAAAAATAAAAGCCCTACTCCTAAAACCTATGGATTCATAGGTAAACCTTGCAACTGCCAAAGCAAGGGGCTGTACCAGCTGTAAAAAAGCAAATGTGATCCAACAG
This sequence comes from Alligator sinensis, assembly GCF_000455745.1. NCBI lineage: Eukaryota > Metazoa > Chordata > Crocodylia > Alligatoridae > Alligator > Alligator sinensis. The sequence continues at coordinate 5,511,237 of NW_005841848.1, read as the reverse complement.
ATGTGATGCAGAAATAAAATGAATGAGGTACCACTATTTACAATTTGGTCCTACTCATTCTTCTGGAATGAGGGGGGGGACTCGAGGCTGCAGGGGCCAGAAGCAGCAGGAAGGCAGAGGCAGACACAATGTGGGCTAAATGGAGGAGGGGCAGGCAGCAGAAGGCAATCTGTCTGCCTCTCCCACTGCCTGCCCCTCAATACCTGTTTCCCACCACCGCCACTGCCTGCCCCATTACTGCTCCCCACTGCCTGCCCTCCATGCCCCCCTACCAACTCCTCCACCACCACCTGCCCCATTACTGCCTCCCTTATCATTTCTCTCCCCACCGCCTGCAGTAGTAGGGATGATGAATTTAGGATGATCCTCCAATAATTAGATTCCATACATGGAAAATTGTAATAATATTAAAATAAATTTTACATGAATAGAGTCTAATTATTGAGGGGTCATCTTGTATTCGAATGAATGAGGTAATTTTCTTGGAGGTGCAAAGAAGCTCTTTTGTAAGCAGTTTTCAAGGTATTTTAATGGGAAAATAGGCAATTTCTTGTGACATGTTCCAAACAAAATTAAAAGCTGTTTAACTCGATATCCAAGGTAAAAAAAAAAAAATCAAAATTATATTAGGCACAAAAACCCAACCATGGCAGAGATAACAAAACATTATATGGAGTGTGGGAACAGACTTCTTCAGGCAAGAAATTCATATACTATACAAAGAAACTAAGAAGCACAGTATGTACAGTTCTTTTATACCTTGTTGGTTACAAACTCCATTTGGAGAATCACCCAGAAATGCATAAAATCTGTGCCAATATATTTATGTCAGTGAAATTAATGTATATTAGTAATAGTACTCTGCTATATATTCATAATGAGATTATAACTGCAGTTGCCATATTTTATAATCAATAGCCAGTTTTTAAAGAAATAAAAATGCCATGACAGGAAATGCATGTACAGCATATTTTCTGAATTTGCCAAACTCAAATTGTATCTTGCAAGTGTTTGCATGGTATTCTATATGTTGCAGTCCCATTTAAAAGCTGTTCAGAGCTTTTAAATGGGATTTTCTTTCAGAAGAGATTCAGATTCTCTTTCAGAAGAGAATAAAACTTAGCACAGCATGAAGGATATATGACCTGGTAAAGACAAGTCTGCGACTTGGAAGCTGAGTTTGTTGGCTCCATAGTAACCATTTCATCTCACTGCCTATGCAGACATGCTTTGCATTTTAGTTCACTTTTACAGACTTGCTTTGTTGTTTACTTCCATTGTGTTTTTGAAAAAGTAGACAGAACTAGTACAAGACTTATCACAGGAAAAGACAAGATTTTGAATGGGCTCTTCGAAAGCATTTTTCAAGTTCTAAATCTAAAAAATCAATAAAAAATCATTAACATATGCAAATCAAGGTTAATCCATCTCTAAAACTTCTGTGTTACAATGGGCTACTTTCTAGAAATTAAATATTTTTAATTTAAAGATTCTACCCAAGTTTCCACTAAGTGGGTATGCTTGCAAAAGTGGTAGTGAATATCCTGATACCAGAAGACAGAGGATATAAGAGGATATTTATAGAGTATATATTTTATTGAATACAGTAGCTATGTGGTCGTATAAAGTTCTAATCCTGCTGGTCTATGGAGACATGAGAAGTATGCACATAAAGAAAGAATTGGTAAAAAACAGGGTAGAGAAGCATTTAACTACACTCACCTATATTTGTGATAACTTATTTTCAAGTTGACATAATAACCAGATACTATTGCACTGGCCAATTTATAAATCCATATAAAATGCTCAGCTTTGTTCAGCCAGTTTGTATGACAGTGTCAAACCACAGATTTTAAGAAAAATATATGCTTAAGGATTGTTTTTATATTTATAAAAGGAATCTATACCATCAGACACCATAAACTAACTCTTGTATTATCTTCAGCAGAAAGATACGTTACATTACTGTAAAACAGTAACGATGCAATTGTCATATGGTCTATAAGTCAATTATGAATATATGTGTATGTATAATTTTAGGTAAACTATCGTCCTTTGTTTAGGAGTAAAAATCATTTAAAAAAAATATAGATATTTTTAATTATAGCTAAACCTGGCCACTTGTAAAGCTCCGTAGTACTGAAAATGAGCTCCCAGAAAGCATAGGAAATCCTAAGAAAAAATCATTTCCCTCCACAAGCAATTTGCAAAACAGTTGATATAATTAGTAGCTGATAATTAGTAGTAGTAGTGTTATAAAAATATGTAAAATTTACCTGCAAATAAAGAGAGCTTCATGCTTGCATATGTGGTAGTTCAGAAAAGATGCTCTCATTTTTTATCTATTTTTAGTTTCACATCAATGCTAGGCCTGCTTCATTTGGAGAGGTGACTGAGAAAAATAAGTCATTTTAATAGATCGTGTGCTTTACAGCATTTATCTAGTGCCATAGTTATCTCTACTACTTAGCAGGAATCTTGGTTTTCTCTTATGAAAAATCGCAAATTTTCTGATACAAAAATCCCAAATTCTCTTATTTTAAAACCCCAAATCTGTTTTTCAGAGAGAGAGAGAGAGAGAAGGTAGCCGGCCCTACACCTACGTCCAAGTCAGTGGCGGACAGTGAGCAGCAGCTGGTGTTAGTCTCTGCTGCCACTTGCCTGGCCTCCTCCAGAACTGGCCTGGGGTGCAGGGGAACACTGGCACCCCTGATATACAAAAGCAGTTGACTACAGGTTCCACAGTATTGCATGCAACTAGATATCTTGTAACTGCACATTTCAGTCGCAGAGTGCACATTTAACAGAAGGAAGATTAATCAATTCTATGCTAAAAAAATAAGAAAGAAGATCATATATATATATATATTTATATAATAACACGGTCTCCTAAAATTTGAAAGTTTATAGCCATTTGACTGCAAATACTTGTGAAGTAAAATATACCCTTACATACATATATGGGCAAAATACATTAAAATATAAATTTTGTTCACCTAAAAATCTATTTTCTTAAAACTACTGCTGTTGCATACAAAAAATCTAGTAAAAATTAACATATTTTTAGTGATACTGTAACAAAATAATGGGTGGTTGCATATCTATGGTGTGAAACATAAATCATGTTAAAATTCCTTACAAGGACATATTAATGCTATCACTTTTCCAATAAAAAGGAAGTTTTCTAACTTTTGAAACAGAGCAATATTTGCTCTGGGCATTTATTTATCTTCTGGGACTAGAAGCATGATTATCTTTAGTTAACAATTCCTCCCAGACAGTCATTAATCCACAGTAAATGCTCAGCTACTTTGTAGTTATTGTTGCTACATGTCAGACTTTGAGAAACTATTCTGATGTGTTGCTGATGGAGATTTGCTAAATAATGACTGGAATACTGAAAGAAGAAATGATCTGTTGTAAAACTTCTTAAACATTTCATCTACAACAGAGCCTAAAAATGATAAGCAGAGCAGAAGTGTGTACGTTATGTACCACAGCACCAGCCTATATTGTATAATGCAACATATAATTTGTCTGCCTCTCAGGGATGTTAAGAGGGTCAAATTCTTCTCCAAGTGCTATGTCCTACAGACAAAAAGTGAAAATCTGATTTATTTCCAGGCTCAAAATTATATCAAGGGATTTACCTGACATCAGATGGTATGTAAACATATTAACTATTTGTTAAAATATTGTTTTAAAATATGGAGATAAAAAATAGTTTCCTAGCTGAACTGAAACCTAGTTCCAGACAACCATAAAATGAGGAAACTGAAAAAACTGTACTGAATTACATGTTTTGCACCCAACAAATTTGAAGTTTTGTTTATATTCTAAACCCCAAATCAAATCACGCTACTTTTATAAGGATTGCATGTATAGCCTCATTAGTAATACAACTTTTATAATGTTGCATATCAACTTATGCATTATGTTCAGCAAAAAATTCATCACCAGTAATTGGAATAATGGTCAATTAATAAATGTATTTCCAAAACCACTTATGTCCTACAAAAATCCTACAGGTACAAAGTTGTATCATACTAGCGAAAAACAGCAACTGAACCTCCTCCCCCCACCCCGGGCCAAATTTTTAATGCACACATATATAAATTATTTGCATAAGCTGAATTTAGATAAATATAAATCTAGAACGTCTTCCTATAATATTATGAACTCTGAAATATTCCTGAATTTCATAGACACAAAGCCTAAAGCCAGAAAAAAATATTACGTCATTTAGTCTGATTTCCTTTATATCTCAACCATTACATATGAATCAATAGCTCCTATTATTGAGCCAAAACCACTCCTTGGTTAAAGCAGGGGTGTCAAATATATGGCCCATGGACTGGATCCAGTCTGCAGACTTAACAAGTGGGGACCTTCTTGAGGTAGCAGCCAAGCACCTGAGCAAAAGCCACAATGATCAAGCACTAACAGTACAATGGGAAGAAACCTGGCACCATGGCTTGTTCCCATGGCAGCAGCCAGGTGCCTGCAATGCTGCTGGGGCTCCAGCACTGCAGCTCTCATCTGGACGCTCAGCTACCACAGCAGGAACAAGCCACAGTGCCAGGCTTCTTTTTAACACGCTGCTGGGGCACCAGAGCCACAGCTCTCATTGCTTTGGCTGTCAAGCACCCAGGTGAAAGCAGAGGTGCTAGAGCCCTAACAGCACCACAGCTTGTTCCTGTGGCGGAAGCCAAGCCACAGGGATTCAAGACCTCTTCCTACTGGGTCTCAGATGAGCTGGAGTAGGTGTCATGTGTGCTGGATCTGACCCCATTTGACACCCCGGGTTAAAGCATATCCACCAGAAAGGCAACCTCTTTCAACCTGAAGACATCAAGAGACAGAAAAAAAAAAAATCTACTGCTCATAAAGGCTTGTTCCAATTTTTTTTTAAGTCTGTGCATTATTTCAGTTGCTGTGGCTTCAGCTTCTCAACCGTTGGTTCTTGTTATGTCTTCTTCCTCCTAAATTAAGGGTCCACTAATATCTTATATTTCTTTCCTATGTAGGTATTTATATACTGCAATCAATATCACTTCTCAATCTCCTATGATAAAACTAAACAAAATATGCCCTTGCAAATGTTCAGTGCAAGACATTTTCTCTAGACCTTCAAATTATTTTGAAGGCTCTTTTCTAAACTATCCATAGTTAAACAACACTTTTTTAAAAAACAGGACTACTCATTTGCATCTTGCTTATACAACCAGCATCACTTAAGTCCCTTTTACCACAACACTGCACTAAGAAGTGATGTTAAGTTGTTTGTCTTGTATCACTCCTAAATCTTCTTCAGTCACTGCTTTTCAGGATACTGTCCTCTATTTCATAGGGAGAGGCTACATTTTGTTCCTTATTGTGTAACTTTGCATTTGGATGCATTAAATGATGCTTTGCTTTGTTTGGGGTTTTTTTAAGGACCAGATTATACCTCATCATTATTCACTACTCTTCCAAAACTTTTATTAACAATGACTGTCTACTTGCTTCACATAATTAATAAAAATGTGTGATGCCTAATACCAATCCCTGCAGAATATTGGATAAATTTCCACTTGATATACCATTGACATTTTTGTGATCCATCAGTTAAACCAGTTCTAAATCCGTGTAAGAAACAATAAATAATGTACATTCTATTTATACTGCTTAGTACCCCACCACATTCTAATTAAAAACTGGTAATAAGTCAAGCACGTTAGAAAAATTTTAAGCATACTAAATCTACAGTTACCCTTATCAACCAGATGTTTAAAATTTTTAAAAGTTAAATCAGATTGTTAACAAGACCTACTTTATGCAAGTCCATTTGGACTTGCATTAACTCCCTATCGTTTAATTTTGAAATACTTCAACACTATAAAAACGGACTTTTGCTAATTTTGTTTCCATTTTCCACATACACTATATCTTTTGGTGGTATGACACAATATGCACAAGGTACATATTAAGTGGGGAAAGCAATATTACAGTGAGTACTTTTTACAATTAATCTCATAAATAAGATTACTAAGAGTATAGCAGGCACCACTGGACATTTGTGAAGAATGGCTTTATGCCATCCTCTTCTCCAAGTCAGTCATTAATTCCCTGGAAATACCTAGACCCTTGACAGCTATTATTAAATTAGCAACAACAAATCGCTCAGTTAGATGCAACAATGGCTACATAGTATATCACTGCAGTACTGATGGCACATTAAGTTTCACAGTCCCAAGGAAAACAGGACACACACACACACACACACACACACACACACACACACACACGGGACTTCTATATTAAAAAAATGGAAAATACAAACACATGGAATACTTTAAATGCAAGACTCAAAGCATATTGATTTATGAAGTATACTGCAAACAGTTTAAATGAATGTGTGTAGGAGAATACATCCATTAGCACAGAGATGAAGGCCACTTCTTAAAAAAAAATTCTTAAGTTAAAACTTGAGTTAGGGCATGCATCACCCATGAGGTATTATTACACCAAAACTTTACATATTAACTTATGCTATAAAATCCAGTGCTAGATATTCTGCAATTCCCATAGGAAGAAACATGTTTAATAAATTTTATAGTGCATTTTGCTGTCTGGCAGTCTGTCATCATGTCCAAATGACACCCACATACATGACAGCTGCTAATGTAGTCTGGATCCTATTATTAGGGTAAAAGTGTTTCATGATCCTTACAGCTAGATTTAGCATGATGGAAATGGAAGCTTTTCATTATGCAATATATTAAAGTCCCCCATCCGTACAATGGGTTTAGATACACTATTAATGAAGTAGTTTATTAATTAATAAATACCCAGAATCATCAGGGAGAGCCAACAGCATTTTTTCTTCTCCCCATTTTAAACTATAGGCAATTTCTTCCAGGAGCATGGTGCTTGTGTGATACAACAGATCTAGTGAGCAGTGGAAAGTGTACTGTCTAACAGGACTGAGAATTGGAGATGTGGCCATGAGGCCAGAAAGATCCTGATGTGAGTGAGGGAAAAGTCCACTGATTATCTTTTGTGCTAAGACAAACAAGGCTGCTAGATGCCTGCTGGAATGGACTGAGGATGAATACACAAATCTGTGAAAGACATTAATAAAAGGCAGAAAGAGCTTCAAAAAAAATTCTTTCATCACATACAGAAGGCAAAAGTGGGAAAATAAAATAAAACAAAAAATAGCTTAGGGGCTGGGGGAGTGATGAATGGTTAGATGCAACATCTAACTATTCAGGAATTCACCTGAGTATCTATGGTATCAGCCCTGGTCCCAAAGACTTATGTATCGTATTTCACAGTGTATAGGCCAATGTAGCGTATGGGTTGACCCCAGTCTTTTGATGCAAAAAATCAAGATTTTGATAGGTGTGGTGTGTAAGTCAGGGCTGGGCTTAGTGCTTGGGTACGGCCCTATCCCCTGTGAGTGGCGCTGCCTGGGCTATGCCAGCTGAGCACTGAGCCCAGCACCGTCCACTAAGAACAATGCTGCTGAGCCCAGCCCCAGCCCCTGTGAGTGATGCTGGGTTCAGCACTCGGTAGTGCCGCTCACTGCAGACAGAGCTAGGCTCAGTGCTCAGTTGGTGTGGCTCCATACGCTGTGAGCTGGGTGCTGCTCGCAAGGGATGGGGCCGTGCCAGGTAAGCGCCAAGCCTGGCCCTGTTCCCTGTGAGTGGCACAGGCTCGGGATTCAGCTGGGGCATGCTGCTTGCAAGCGACAGGGATGGGGCCAGGCTCGGCTTGTGTGGCTCCATCCCCTGTAAGCAGCACCGGGCTCGCAGGAGATGGGGCGCGTCAGCCAAGAACTGAGCCTGGCCCGTCTACTGCAAGCGGTGCTGCTGATAACCAAGCCTGGCACTGCTCATAGGGGATAGGGCTGGGTTTGGGGCTCAGCTGGTACAGCTTCATCCTCTGCAAGCAGCACTGGGCTCGGCACTTGGCTGATGCAGCCCTAGACTGTGAGAGCGGTGCTGGTGCAGCCCAGGCAGTGCTGCTCACAGGGGATGGGGTTGTGCCAGCTGAGCACCAAGCCCAGCCCTGTCCCCTGCAAGAGGTGCTGCCTGGATCACGCCAACCGAATACCAAGCCCAGCACTGCTCACGGGGTATGGTGTGTAAGTCAAGGTTGAGTTTTTTACAGTTGGGATTCAAACTTTGACTTATACACCGTGAAATATGGTAACTGATAAGAACTGATAAATGTGAAACAAAAGTGTAGACAGAAGGTTGGGAGAGACTCCTGTAGCCTCCATTTGTGATTTTAGCTGGCCAGCAGGGGGCAATCAATTAGAAGAATAAAAGACAATAATAGAAAGAGGAAAGCCAAGGGTAGGAAAATGAACAGAAAGACTACTATTGAGAAGAACAGTAGTAAATCAAGTATGAGTATAGCTGATCTTGCTAGAAAGCTGAATGAAAATCAGAAAGAAACAGATGTTCGTACATTAACATAAGAAGTCTAAGTAAAAAGGAAAATTACAACTACAGTATAGCACATAAGAGTAGATTCTACTGGGAAAACATATTAGTAGAATAGCAATCAGGAGTGAAATACAATATTGAAGGGTAACTGCTGTTTAGGAAAAGTGGAATAAAGATAAGCATGGTGGGATAACACTGAAGATATATGACCTGGTGTATTACAAAAATAAGAAGCGACAGCTTAGTGAAAGCCAGTCAGTCTAAGTCCAAATCACTATGGGAAGGTTAAAAAAAGGAGTGCAACTGTAATAGATTTCAGGGTCTGCTATATTCCCAAAGTGTCAAGTGTCGATACAGAGAGATCTCTCACAGTAACATTAGAGAGATAACTACTACTGGAAATTGTGTCATTACAGAAACACTAGGCAATTAGCATGCATTGATTTAGTTTAAGTTAAATAGAAAGAAGCAAAACTAGCTTGGTACGTTGTATTTTAGTTTATATTGAAAGGGCAACCTTTAGGAAAGTTAAGGAAACTGGTTACTGAAGTCAAGCGAACTGAGGAATTCATGAACCTGAACACAGAGGTAGCTTAGAATTTATGTCAAAATCATCAAACCTACTTGGGATATGCATCCCAAATTAGGGTGAAAGAACTTGTAGACAAGGGCTCCAGGCCAGAATGGACGAATACCCACCTCCCCAAAAAAGGTATCAGGAATGAGCAAGGGAAAAAAGAAGTGGATAAAGAAAGTTATAGCTTGAAGGTCAGAAAGTGCAGGGGTTAAGTGAAAATTACTAAAGTTAAGCTGTGTTAGAACTTACAAAGGATACTGAAAATATTAAAAGTCTCTATTCATATTAAAAAATGAAGAGGAAGTGTCAGTGCTATACCGTGAGGACGGGGTCAGGATTACTTTTAATCTAGGCATGATTAAACACATGAAATTAATTTTTTTGCCTCAGTTTTCAGGAAGGTTGATGATACTGAATGTGGAGACAAGGACAAATATCACTGTAAACAGGTTTCTGCATCTAAAAGCGTTTCCTAGCCAGTAAAGAGAAGATGACTGGATAGTAGTTGACATGGCTGACAGCATTAAGTGATTGTTTCTTGAGCACAAATCAGATCACTGCATGTTACAGATAGCAATAAATACTCCCAGAGGGGAAGTGTTGAGAGTCAGTCTGTTGCTACGTGGGTCTGACTAATAACCTTGGGTTTTTACCAGCAATGAAAACCGCAAATCCATGTTATGTGGTAAAGAGGCACAGGCATTCAGTATCTCTGTCTGTAACACTGATTTGCATTCAGTTTGGAAAGATTTGTCTTTTATTTCCAGATGGTTTCACGTATCATGGAGAGGAGTCTCCAATGGATTCTTTTGCTCTTTTCATAACAGATGACATTTAAGTCTAGAATATTATAGCAGTGGTTCAGATTGGCTACATGGCTCACTAACTGAAGCTGCTCCTCAAACGGAGACTTTGCAAAGGTGCTGGAAGAGAAACAGTGGGACTTTCCAACTTTAAAGCTGTGACATCATATTAATCCTACATGGATAAATGGACTCAGTTTTAGCATCACCTCTGCCTGCTTTCACTAGGCTGCCTTGTACTGAATAATGAGCTGGACAAATCAGCATCAACACATTTTCAGAAATTCAAAAATCTGAGGAAAATATTTTGATATAACATCAAAAATTACCTACAAACCAGCCATTAGGATTGCAACAGGTGTCACCCAGACATATGATACATGACAACCCATCCTCTCAATCCTCCCTAGAACTCATACCAAATCAAATTTTATACATCTGCACATACTTGGCCCATCTGGTGAAATCTTCCTTCTCCAAGTGCTAAAGACAATGGTGGGAAAGATAACCTGTGGGAAAGTACATGTGGCAACAAATAGGCAGAGACAAAAAGTAGAGGTGTGCTGATACATTGGTCCGATTCTGGATCAGCACAGATATAAAGAAAATGGACTGCATCAAAAATCGGCCTGATGTGGCCAATAAATACCTTGTCCACACATGCAGCTACAGCGCAGCATGTAGGCAGCTAGGAGCACAGCCCGGCAGCTTGGAGAGCTGTATGCAGCTGGTAAGTCTGTTGTGGTGGTGGAAGTGGAGGGAAGGTGCATGGGGGGCAGATTAAGGCCCCCCACAGTGAGGGAGGGAGTGTGGCTGGGGCAGACGCTGACCAGCTGGGGCAGGGTGGGGCGCGGGATGGAGCTGTGGCTTGTCTGGGGGGCACGGGGAGGAGGGGGAAGTTCCCAGCACTGTGTGCACCTTGGGAGAGCACAGGGGGGAGGTGGGTGTGTGCCCCCAGATCTGCATAGGGTGGGCTGGGCTGCCGCAGTGCGGCGCGGGGGTTGAGCCGGACTGCACTTGGGGCAGGCAACAGTGCTGAGAGGCGACTATCAGGGGGCTACAGTGAATTCTGGGGTGGCTGCAGCCACCCCCCATGGCCTCCTTCCCAGCACCACTGCCTCCCGCCCCAAGCACAGCCTTCCCCAGCCCCCTCTGTGCAGGGAAGAGCCCTGCCCCAGCCCACAGTGGCAGCCTGCCCTGCCCCACACAGGTCCGTAGGGTCCCCCCATGCCCTCCTGGGGTGTGTACAGTGGTGGGAGCTGCCACCCCAACCCCTTGCCTCCCAGTTGAGCCGCTGCTCTGCCCTGCACCCTGCCCTGGCTGGGCAGCGCCTATCCCAGCCTCACTCGCTCTCTCACTGCAGGGGCCTTGATCTGCCACCCCATGCCTCTTCTCTCCCCTCTCCCTCTTCCACCACAGACTCACCAACTGCATGCAGCTTTTCAAGTTGCCAGGCTGCGTATCATAAATCAGATCAGTATTGCCCAATATGCCTCTTTAAAAATCAGCTATTGGTATCAGCCCCCAAAATCTCTAATGGTGCACCCCTAGCAAAAAGATAATAAATACTTGGGGCTGTGTTTTAAAATGCATTTAGTTCTTACAAACTGTCTGTATAAGCACACGCCTGGCCACAGCATACCCCATAAGTATAAAGAATTCCAAGTTGATCTAAATTTTGTGTCTATTAGGAGGCACTCCAGAGCTTATTTAAAAAAAATCTGCCAATTTTAAACCAGTTGGGAAAGGAAGTTATTAAGAAAAACCTTGTTTGGAAGCTTCTAACCAGTTCAATTTAAAAATTGACACTAGAACTTTGGGTACTACAGTGCATTAGTTTGATCTTTTTAATTTTCTGTATTAGAGGGCTGCATTTTCAATTACCTCTAGGCTGTTTCTTCATTTTCCCCATTATTCCACCTTCACAGATGAGGTTCCACCAATGTTTATGGCAGCTAACTCTCTGTTAGCAATTTAACCACCCTGCCATCTAACTACTAAAAAAGAAAAAAAAAAGACCTAGACAATGTAGTTATGGGAACACTCATGAAAGCTAGCCATTAATGTTTTAATAGTAAGAGTTATAATGGAGTAGTGCCACAATGAGAAATTTGAAGAAAAATGCTAGGGAGAAAGTGTCATACTAACGTGAACATACTTTGAGCTATGAGAGATGTTTTGCTGCTTTAATTTTTTTTAAATTAATCCTGTGTTAAAAGTTTAGTTCTTCCTGTGTAACCTACCAAATGAAGTGTACATAATGATTTCTGTTGAATCTTAGATGGCTTTATTATTTAATTGGCAATTTGCTCACCATACCATGCAGCATATTTAAGTGACATTACTAAATAACCTAGATGGAGTGCTTTTCACACTATAAAATAAGAGGAGAGATGTAAGAAATAACTTCCCCCTCTGAAGGAAGTGAAGAAAAAAAAAATTCACCGGTGACAGCACAGCTGGGAGAGGTTAATAAACCACAGATGCGGTTTCAGATAAGATACTCTAGATATGCACCATATACACACAAACTTCCACATCTTGACATCATCATTTGGTCTCCCTCCACTGCATGGTTCCTACTGAAGAATGCATCTGAGATTAAATCCCTTTAATGATAATGTGTGCCTCGTCTGAGCCACAAAGAATATTAATCCTCATCCCTTCATCTGCTAACAGCTGCGCTGTTTTTCCTACTTGGTAGAGCGGAACAAGACAACATGGCATGACTGACTGAATGAATGTAAATGCTGTTTGTTTTTTGTGAGCTCTTTTATAAATAATTTACAAAAAACTTTACAGCAGCTGATATTATACCAACAAACTGGAACAACATTTATTCATATTATAATGTCAGGGCGTACTTTCTCAAATTTAACTCTTCCAGAATAATTGCTAAGAAATCATTAGCTTAATAAATTTTAAAGCCCTTCCAAATATTGACAAAGCATGCTCCACCCCTCCAGCTATTTCTCTCTGCTCTAGATAGGACTAGCGTTTCAACACAGGCCAGACAACATCAGTGAAAGAAATGGTAGACATCAGTTAACAGGCCAACCACCTATGAAAATCTACAATTTTGAAATGTCAGAATAAATTATTTTCACACTTATCCTTGTACTTTAAAGTTAGGTCAACTGTCTAACACTGTCTTTGCATTCAGTAACGAAGGTACAACCAGCTGACAAAACGATACAACGTTTTGTCCTTAAATAATCCCTTTCAGTCCCCAAGACTAAAAACCCAGGGAACAAATGCCCAGATATTACTCTTTTCTAAATACAATGCTAAACTTAACTGATATTTCACTGTGGAGCAACACAAATATTACTATAAACTGAAAATCTACAGACCAAATCTGAGCTCAGCAAGGTATTAACTATACAATTTACAATGTAAAGTCTTTCCAACAGGATTAAAATAGACCGATGCATACCACGAACAAAGTGAGTCATGACCAAGAGCTGACAAACTAAAATACGTTTTGAACATCTACTGCTGAAATACATAACACAACTTTATTTAAAGATGCAATTGCTTTGCTTTAAATATTCCACTTTTGCGGGGGGAAAGTCACATTATTCATTTAATTTCTGGCTGTCATGTCTCAGCAGCACACTGTAGTTTGATGATCCTTTAACACGATCACAATATTTTGCATTAAATAAAACAGACAAATGTTAAAAAAGAGGTGACAGAAAATAGGATAAAATTAAAATCACAGAGTAACGGCATATTCTGCAGTATTTCTGCTAAAAAGACTGAAGGATGTGGACAATGTAAAAGAGAAATGTTTGTTTCCTAGACCAACAATACATTCTTCTTCACTATTTTAAGGTGCCTATCAATATCACACACATAATCCTGTTTTCCCATTTTCACCAGTCCAGGCAACCTCAACAAGTTATCAAGCATGTCACCAGTCTAATTTACCTCACATACACTGATAAATTAAGATTTGTGAGAGATGCAGTGTGGGAAGAATGATTCCTTACTGTATTTTTCAGAGGCTTCCTTTAGGGTTTTCTCCCTTATAGTGTACCCATACTGTTCTAAGCACTACTCTTAAACCACTTAACACCCAAGGTTTTAAAGTTTTCAGAATGTGACTAGGCAAATAGACATCTTGAGAATTGACATGAGGACAGTGCAAAAGAAATAAGCCATTAAGTTTTCCCAATCTGTAATGGAAAAAAGTTACAAATTAAAAAACTGGGCTGATAGTATGTCAGTACTATTTTACATTATCTTACAGGTAAGGACAGAGAAATGCATGGGAAGCAAAGATGACAACCCTTTGGGTTTTAAAAGAACTCTAAAAAATACATGTATTGTGTGTCCCTGCATAGAGGCACCATGTCAGATTACATAAAAAGTCCATTCAGCCAATTTAACACAAGTGCATTAAAGGAAACAGTTTTAAAGTTGAAAATATATACAAAAAACCCTCCCAGAAAACAAACAAACAAACAAAAAACTATGCCTGTTCAAGAAGCCTTATAATCAAAGATTGGGAAACCTAGAGATGGGAATTATTCAGTATCTCGCTCATCACACCCTTTCCTTTGCTTCCAAATTATAATGAAACCAATTAAGGTTCTTGGAGAGAGATGAATGAGAATGAAAAAGTAACTCTGCTAAATGGAATTGGGAAGTCTTTATAAGC
>NW_005841848.1:5490162-5496722 GCF_000455745.1 Alligator sinensis | reverse complement strand
AGATGAGAGCAGAGGGGGGAAAGAAGGCAAAAAGGATAATCACTCTTATGTACTTGAAGATACTGGACCTGATTTTTCATGACACTAGCTCTCTGGGAGTGAAAAGAAACTTTAGAGTATAACAAAACTATTGTGTACTTTATGTACTGCCAGAATGGTATGCAGTGACCTTAAAACAGGGATCAACAACCTATGACCTGCAAAGCCATTTGATCCCACCCAGGGATGTGGGGATTGGGTAGCATTCAGAGACGGGGAGCTTTCCCCAATGCTCCCGCAAAAGGGACCTTGGAGTCACTGTAGATAGCTCTTCAAAAGTGTCAGCTTAATGTGCACCAGCCACTAAAAATGTTGGGCATCATTAAGAAGGGAATTGAAAATAAAATTACATTACATAAATCGACTGTAAGCCCATATCTTGAATACTGTGTGCGGTTCTAGTTTCCACATCTAAATAAGGATGTAGCAGAATTAGAAAAGGCAAAGAGAAGGGCAACTATGATGATCAGGAGCCTGGAGCAGCTGCCATACCAAGAGAGAATAAAAGGTTAGGACTCTTAAGTTTGGAAAGAAGAAGGCTGAGGCGGGATATGACAGAGATCTATAAAATCATGAAGGGTGTGAACCAAGTGGACAGGGAATTGTTGCTCACCAAGCCCCAGAATGCTAGAACTAGGTGTTTGCTGAAATGAGTAGGTAATGGGTTTAAAAGTAACATGAGAAAGTACTTTTTAAAGCAACATGTAGTTAACCTATGGAATTAATTTTTCTGGGGGTGGTGGAGGCAGTTAAAATAGCCAGGTTAAAAAAGGGACTGGATAAGTTTGGATGACAAATCTGTCAATGGCTATTGAACAGAATGGTTGCCTCTGGCATCTCTAACTAATGGTGGATGCCAGGAAGGGTACTGAAGAGGGGATGGTTCACTCCAGAGATGTTCTCCCTCTAAAGCATCTACTTCTGCCATTGCTGGAGACAGGATACTAGGATAGATGGACCATTGGTCTGACCCAGTATGGTACTTCCTATGTTTCTTATATTCTAATGCATTCCCACCTGCCTGCCTCTCCCCCAAGCTTGGCCATTCTGGTCTGCAACTTGAAAAGGTTGCCAGCTGCTGCCTTAAGGTATTAAAAAGCAGCCTGTATCAGCCTAAATATTCTTAAAAATAAAAAAAATGCTACACATACAGATTTTGATTCTACATAGTCTTTGATGTAGAAGCTATACAATCTTTGATGTGAACAGTGCTTTCCAGCTAAGAAAAGAGCAGGAGGAAAGGTGAGAAGATGAAAAAGAGGTATTTACACTGCTTAACAGTAACCCATTTGTGCAGTTAAGCTTGGAAGTCCTTCAAAGACTGAGACCTTTTCCAGTCCTCCTGGGCCAGGCAGAACAGTGATTCTCAAACTTGGTGCTGAGGTACCCTGGGTACCAGCAGATCCTTTGAAGGGTTTGAAGAGAAGTGAGGTGTGAATTGAGAAGCAGGTAAGTGCAGGCTCAGTTTTGTCCCTGTCTGGATGATTTCTTACCTTGACCTCTCCCCCCTGCCCCCCACTGTCTGTCCCCCCTGCAAGGAGGTAAGCAGTATAATATATACATTAGTTTTTAAAACTGGGCGCCACTCAATTCACAAAAGTTATAGAGGGGTGCCTCCAGTCCAAAAAGTTTGAGAACCACCGAGATAGAAGATGACCAAACAGCTAGGTCTCAAGTAGTTCTTAAGTGTGAATAAGCATGACATGTATGCCTGTTATGTTTAATTTTTTAAAATAAAACGCCCTAAATTTTTCTCCTCTTCCCATGCTCAATTGCACTTATGAAAAATGTGCATGTGCTATGCCACATAAAACCCACTGCATAAAAGAAATGACCTTAAAATGCAGATGACAAAGCAATGCATTAAAACAGAAGAATTCTCAGGGTTGGTTGATTTGGTAGAAACATCTTCCCCATATAAAAAAAATGTGGAAAAGAAAGAACTACACAGAAATGTTTAGTAGCCAGTAGTTTATATTGCTGATTATAGTAAGCCAGTTGCTTATCAACATTCATACTTGAAAAATAATGGCTTAAATTGCAAAGTTATGCAGTTTACGAAGTTTTAATATATTTTCCCTAACTGCAAAATTTATCAAACACTTGAAATTAGTTAATAAAATCCTACTTCTTGACATTTAAAACTGGACAGAATGAACAAAATATAGAGTAATAAGGAA
This sequence comes from Alligator sinensis, assembly GCF_000455745.1. NCBI lineage: Eukaryota > Metazoa > Chordata > Crocodylia > Alligatoridae > Alligator > Alligator sinensis. Next base: position 5,494,503 of record NW_005841848.1, on the reverse strand, counting down.
TAATTCTGTACTGGTAGGGATATACAATGAGTCACTTTACTCCTATGAATATGCAACAATATACAATAGATGCGATTAAAAAAAGAAAGCCTAAACACGTGCTCCAGGGTGGTGGGAAGGGAAGTTTTAATTATAGTGGCTCTTGGGAGCTGTATTAATTAAAATGTTGCAGCATCCCGTTTATTCAGCATCCTATATTTCAAAATAGCAGTGGGGGCGCTTTAATTAAAGCTTGTTCAACAAGCTTAAAGTACTCCTGCCTGTCTGCTTCAGCAGACTTGATTAAATTAAGTCTGCTCCGATATCCTCTAACTGGAACATTGGAGCACGTGAATATAGGCAGCACTCAATTGAAAAACTGCACTGAAATAAATTTGAGCGCTATTGAAGTCCTATTTTTAGGGAACTACCTAATTCACAGGGGCTACCCTGCCTCTGATTTTATGGTCGCTGCGCCAGTCACCATTTTTGTGGATGCCTCTGATTGGCTACAGGGCCCCAGAAGTCTCCCCCCTCCCCAGAGATTGACAGGTAGCTACCTGTCAATCTCTGGGGAGGGGCAGGACTTCTGGAGCCCCTTGGCCAGAGACATGGGGGACACACCAGACTCCGCTACAAAATTCCCCGTCCCTGCCCCACAGTGCTTCATGATGCCAGAGCTTCCTGCCTCTGTTTCCCTTTCCTCCCTCCCTCCCTGCTAGCTGGACATTTTCCAGCTTTTTTGTGGTCCCCATGCTTTTTCACAGGGGACCTACCAAATTTACGATTTCTGCAAATATCGCATAACTGCAAATTTGGTAGGTCTCTACCTACTGTATTTATTCGAACATAAGACAATCCTGATTATAAAATGACCCCCCATTAATTAGATTCTTTATGTGGAAAATTTATAAAATGGATACAAGTTCTGCAGTTACCATGAACACATTTAGTTTTGTGTAATTACACTCAGGACTTGTTTCACACAATATATTTGGAAAACATGTAAAGAGCTTGGACTTTTACCACTTTAGGAGATTATTCCACAGCAAAACTCTTATATAATTTCTCACTGTGAGGAAATTCTCTTTAGATTCAATCTAAAATGTTTTTTTTCCTCAGTTTTATTCTATATTACTTTTTCCTCCTAATATGCTAAATAAAATACTCGTCTCTATTAGAAAAAGATACGATTCAATTATTTACAGACTGATTCTTCTGTATTCATCATTCAGACAAGTTATATGATGGATCTTTGCAGAGAAGTTTGCAAAAAATGACACTAATGTAACTCACTTGGAAAAAATCAGAGAATAGTCTAAGTCACTGTCCAACTGGCAGCCTTCAAGCTGTGCACAGACAGTGCACCCCCAAAGTGTTTTGACTGCAAGTGCAACTGGAGTCTCCCATCTGCCCCTGCTGCCACTTCCTGCCCCCAGCCCAAGGGGTGGAGCAATACTGCAGCATGAGGAGCTGAGGGTGAAGCCAAGGTTATGTGGGTGCAGTGTACTGGGGGAGTTGGTGAAGAGAGGGGAAGGAGGTTGTGGGTGCACGGTGCAGGGGTGGAGGGAGTCATGGGTGCACAGTGTAATGGGGGCAGGAGGCAGAACATCCACAGGGTGTGCAGACTGGTGGGGGGAAGGGGTTGTGGCTCACCCTGGTGCAGCCTGCACAACATGCAGTTCCTGATGTGGCCTGCCCTGCTTTAAGTATCACTTGTTGGCTGAAGTGTGCTGTACCCTTATCTAGTAGTTGTTCCATATGCAAGGTTGGAGTTCACTATAATTACAATGTAATCCAATTTTTATTTTAGCTCTAGAGCCTTTGGAACTGAAGGTCTCCAGTTCAATCACCACTGATAAACACTGCTGACAGTCAGTAAAAGCAGAAATTACAAGAGAAATTACTAGGGCAGCACAATCTGATAATACAAGCACATAGTCTCAGGAGACAGCAAACAGAATTCTTTTGAGAGTTCTGGCACTCGTTAAGGAGGAATTAAGTTACAGTACCATATTAGTATCCATTCACATTTTTTATACTTTATGCCAGGGGCTGGCAATTTAAGACTGTGGAACTAGTGGAAGCTTTTCCTGTGCTATGGCAGAGAGAAAGCAGCAGTGGTGGATGGGTCCTGCACCTGCCTACCTCTGACCTGAGCTGGGTCACTCCAGCCCATGGAGTTGAAAAGGTTGCTTTATGCTGTTGTTAAATACTAAGTCATAGCACCTGTTTAATGAAATAACACTTAAACTACCAGTTGAAAGCAGGAACTTTGTAGAAATCTGCAACTCTCATATAATGTTTCTTTCTAGAATGAGGACTGTAAGTACCCAACTGTATGGATCATGGTTGCCACTATTATTTTATGCTTATCTTTACAGCTGTATAATTCCTAGGAAAGCTAAGAATTAGCTTTCCTTTCCCTAATATTCCTGGGCTCTCTCTTTGCTGCTACTTCCTAATTTAAATTATCTTGTTTCATTCTGATTTCAGTAAGTATTTCATTATTCATATATATTTTAACCAAATTCAACATAAGAGCATATTTATTGGAATATACTCTTTCAAACTTACCTGATGAAGGTCATTACCCAGTGTACATTCCTGAAAGTAACCTGGTGCAGCAGATGATGCTCTAATAGCCTGCCATAATTTATACTGACATCCTCCAATATAATGAGACTTGACACCTGGAAGGTGGTTGTAGTTTCTGAAAACAAATGCTTTCAGTGGTGTTCCTCTGCTTACAATGGTGCTTACTGCAGCTACCTAGGAATTTAAGAGGAAAAAAAAAAAGATAAATTTCAGAGGAAACAATAGCATTTTCATCTAGAACTAGTGAATAGATACTGACTTTGTAAAACACCTAGCCTTCCAGGTAGGTAACACAACACGTACTGTATTATGTTTATTTCTGTAGTGTATGTTGAAACTAAGGAAAATAAAAATGTAAAGAATTAAAGCGAATATTAGCAAACCTGAGAGGCATTTCAAGAACGCATTTTTAAGGAAAGCTACCAAAAATGCTAGACACCAAAAACTTCAGAGTGAATTAGTTTAGTTCTGGTTATGTTGGCTCAAACCACCATATACACATGGGGACATTCAGTAGAGCCCTCTCTGAAATCCTCCAACAGAATAACTTGGCTATACTTTAACTGATGGCTCCCTAAACACATCTGGAAGGCATTGAAAATAGTAAGATTTTCTCTTTACTTTACTTTACCTTAAGTTCAAGTTCATTCAAGTTTAAACCATGTCCTACTTTATATGAATACAGTAGCAATCATGTGACGTATGCCATATATTACCAAGATGTAGTAAAACAGGTAAACACAATTCACATCACTGGCTTGAATCCATCTCTTAATTCAATATACATGTTACACCCCTGATTTCTGTGGGATATTTTTTCCAAAATTTTTTCCCCTTTTTTCTGTTTCAATCCTCAAAGGTCTTAAGTCATGTCCCATTGCCCTCCTGGTTGTAAAATATGGATGCAGCTCGCTGCGGAGCTCATCAGTGCTTCTTCCATGTCAACCAGTAACAGCAGCCATTACTGAGATAACTCCTTCCCCAAGGAGGAAGAGAGAATAAAACAAAGGTGCAGGCAATTATTTTGGGCGAAGGGCCGCTTTCTGAATTTTGGCAAGCCATTGAGGGCCACAAGGGTAGCCCCGCCCCTTGACAGGTGCCCTGCCTCTTGGTCACCAGCTTGGGATCAGAAGTCCTGCCCTCTAACCCCTGACCTTTGCCATCAGAAGTTCCTCCCCTTGTCTCCCATAAGTACTCCCTTTAGCAAGGGGGTTTTCCACTTAGGAACCAGAAAAATACTGAAACATATACTAAAAAAATCAAACGTACTACAACATCCCTTAATTTCATTTCAAAAAATATTTTTGTCCTGATTTACCAGTGTGTGTGTAGTGTAATTTACAGGTGATAGTATAATACCTTAAAATGAAGTCTTACTCTTGTATATTGTGGGTGGGCTGTGGGGGACGGTGTGGGTGTGTATGTATGGAGGGTTGGTAGGCGTGGGGTGTACGTGTGGAGCGTAGGTGGATCTGGGGAGGGTTGTGGAATGTGTTGAGGGGGAGGTTTTGCACATAGTCTGCCCCCCACCCCATGGCAAGCAGAGACCCTTCCAGCGCTCCACCAAGCCAGGGCTCTTCACTCCTGTTGCTCTCAGCCTCGAGGCACCGGTGCAGGCCCCATGCTCCTGCTTACTGCCACTTCTCCTGCTGTCTGCTGCTGGCACCACATCCCAGCTTCATGGCCAAGACCACAGAACACAGCAGTAATCGGACCAGCCCGGCCAGCACCGCATGAAGCCAGCTGAGAATGGCAGGGGCCGGG
>NW_005841848.1:5486381-5490122 GCF_000455745.1 Alligator sinensis | reverse complement strand
TGTGCTGCTGAAGTGGCAGCATCTGTGAGCAGGAAAGTGGGGAAATGGCTGTGGAAGGTGGGAGGAAGGGGCATTGAGCAGGTGCACAGAGAGCAGCAACAGCTGAGCAAGAGCACGGGGTCCGTGCTGGTGGGGGCCAGCAGGGGTCAGTGGAGCCAGGCTAGGCTATGCCAGCAGAGAGAGGGGAGCCAGCCCAACTCCACAGTGCCCCTGCTGGCCCAGACCCCACACTTCTGCCGCCCCACTCTGGGACCCACCAGTGCTGGCCCTGGAGCACTGGTGCAGACCCCATGCTCCTGCCTGGCTATTGCTGCACTCCCATGTGTCCGCTCATTGCCCCTTCCCCCTGCCTTCTGCAGCCATTTCCCCGCTCCCTCCAGTTCACCCACCAGCTGCTCCGGCACCTTGTGGTTCCTGGCTACATCACCAGGACCGCAGGAGCCGGCCCGCCCTAGCCCAGCCTTGAGGACTGGGTCAATTGCGGTCTTTCCCTGCCTCCCTCCCCCTTCTCCCCCCACCCCTCGATCTGAATTTCTCTCCGGCACAGGGAGGCAAGAACATCCCTAGGGTCCCAGGCCAGAAACCTCTGCTAGGCAGAGGCTTCTGCTGAGGGCGGGGGGGCCTTGCTGCTGCGGCTGCTTAGTCCTGCCGCTGGCTCCCCCTGGGTCCTACTGCTGCTGGCTTCTGTCATCTTTGATGCCAGGGGCAGATAAATATTAATTTTCTAAAATTTTAGGGGACCCACGGGCTGGATAGAATGGCTTGGCAAGCCAGATCCAGCCCATGGGCCGTATTTTGCCTGTCCCTGATATAGCATCTAGCAGAAACAGTTTTTTCTTGTTTTTTAAAGTAGAGATTGTGGTGGCAGAAATGCAATGGTAGTTATGGTGGTGAATGTCCTTGTACTTTCTCTCTCACTCAGAGGCACCATAAATCACCAATACCCCATGATGCAACTTTGCTGACAAAAGAAAATGGAAGAAGGAAGTTTAAAAGGAAGGAAGCTTGGTAGACTGAACTATTCTTTATGAGTCTGCTATATGCAGTAAGAACTTACAAAACATTTTTGTTTTTAGCTTATTCTGTCTTGACATTTTAAAGTACTATTTGACTATTATAGGTTTTTTTCTTTTTTTTAAATAAATCAGCAGGTAAATATTACAAAATAGTATTCTCTTTAATGACAAGTCCACAAATACTAAGTGTTTTATTAGTTTTAACTTGTTACATGGATATTATTTTCCAGTTTCTTGTATTATGTTATTTTTAGATCAATACAAAAAGACTGTTTTAAAAAAGGCAGGCAAAGCTGTGAGGCACAACACTCAAAAGTCAGGAAATAGCAGTACACAAGTATGAATGATGTACAATATACATATGACAGAAGCTTCAACTTCTTTTTTCCTTTAGTCTTTTTAGATGGTAAAAATCAATCATGGAACCTCTCAAAAATCCTGAATAAAGTATACCCACATGTTATACTTGTGGAAAAATTCCTTCTTTCAGAAAAACAAAAAAGCTCCTAAAAACATTCACTACATTTCAAAAAAGTGATCCAACTGCTGCATACCAGAAGAGAGACAAAACACAAGATCACCAGAAGCAGAAAAAGTTGCCTACATTTGACAGCCCTATTAGTTTCCAGGAAGACATTTAAATGCCATGACCAAAAAAAAAATGTGTGCAAGTCAATCTGAGTGGGAGTGTCAAAGCAATACTTCCCAGGAAGGGGAAGTACAGATGCAACAAATCAGCATGTTTTAGAGACACACACACCCATAAATAATCACTATTTACTAGCTTATGTTAAGAATAGGAAAAACCTTTAAGTGATGATGCACACAGCATGGCATGGCTGGCATTGTATAAAACAGCAGCTCTTAGCAAATAAGTGGGCGTGTATCACTTTACAAAAGTAGTCTTTGTTTTTGTGAAAGTATTACTCATCAAACACTTGAAAGCTTAAGTTAGTACACTTATATCATAACTCCCATTTCAGCTGCACAATTACAAATAAATTATAATAAATATAGCTTTACTAGTACAAAAAGCCAACATATGTAAAACTTCTCTATGAACATTTATTAAGCTACAAATGATGAAGTACAACAATTTCTGTGTATCCCAAACCAAAGATCTGCTTTTGCTTCCATTGAAGCATGGGCAACTGGTGGCTCCTGAGTCTGGCGGGGGGGCACCCACAGATGCTGCCGGCAGCATCGGTGGCAGAGCTGGCAAGCATCCGTGGACACTGCCAGTGGTGTTGGTGAGCTCCTGCAGATACTGCCAGCGGCATTGGCGGCTGGGACAGACCTGTCGGGGGGGCACAATAAGCACCCGCAGATGCTATCAGTGGTGTTGGTGGTGGGGATGACCCCCTCTACCAGTCGCCTAAGCATTGAAGTCAAGAGCAAAACTTCCATAAGATTCAAATGCAACAGGATTAAATTCAAAAGCTCAAATTTATGTAATGCCAGGACACTTAACACAGACAAAAGTCCTAACTGAGAAATACTAACTACCTCCTACGTGGTGTTGAGCGCCCAATTCTAACAGAGTTCAACAAGAGTTGAAAGCATAAAGCACCATATATAGTTGCACTTTATTTTGATTATGCTATACTATTTTAGACTAACACCACTGCCAGCACTAAAAAGTGATTACTGTAAATAAGTACCAATTTTATATCTATTTATATACTCATTTTATTACTGAGGAAAATGGAAGGAGTCCAAAGATCTCAGTTCAAAGATAACTTTCAAGTCAAATCAATATAGGACAGCTTCTCCCCCAAATGTAACATGCAACTCCAGCCTTCTCAAGTGCTCATTTTAGATGTGGGATGGGAATGTGGCCAGTTGAGCACGTTTCTATGTTTAGAAGATTTTGAATTTCTTCCATTTGATAGTAAAACGTTGAATATAGTGCCATGACATCAAGACACCTGTTAATTTACCAAACTGTTGTTAAACATGTGCTATTATATTTCTCCTCCTGCCTCATGTCCCACCACATGCCAAAAATAAAACACCCTTCTTTCTCATCTTTCACTCTTGTGCTGTTGTTGGATACAGTGCCCTTCCAATTAACTGGTGCCCTTCATATGCTACAGAAAGAGCAGAGATTTTACGGCATGAATCAGAGACTGGAGAAAAATGTGGTGATGCATATCATGTAAGGAGCAACTGGTTTTCTAACACTACCCACAGGAACAACAACCACAGTCTACCCAGCAAAACTGCCTGGCAGTACTGACGGGACACTAAGGTGAGCTACTGCAGAATCCAGAGAAGCCAGAATATTTAAGTATTTTCAATTTGCAAATATTTTATCATCTCAAAATATAAATGTACCCAAAAGTAGTCTGATATCTGGTAAAAAGTATAAGATGGCTGCAATATCGGAGTATCATGGAAGATAAGATTTTTTTTAGCATGAGTTTGTATTACATGGATACTTTTTAGAGAATATACTCTGTACCAATGATGCTCATATTCCCCCCTCTCCCTTCCCCATGCCTGAAGGGCAGGGTCCCATTTGTCTGCAGGCCAGATCCCAATGATGATCCCAATCTGGTGCAGCACAGGTGCAGTAGGTACCCTCGGACCACATGGATGGGTTTAACATCAGCTCCCCCCGTCCCCTTCCCACAGAGGAATGTGGCATGGCCCAGTTTTGTGAGAGAGAGGGGGCATGGCCTGGCCCCACAGAGAAATAGCAGTTGTGGTTTGGCTGGGGGGG
>NW_005841848.1:5482288-5486359 GCF_000455745.1 Alligator sinensis | reverse complement strand
CAGGGAAAAGGGGTGTGGTTTGGCCCGGGGGGGGGGGAGGGGGGATAAATTCATGGTCACTATTGCCACCCCTCCTCTCCCAAAGTTTCCTGTCCCATGGGAAGCTCTGCAGGCCACGTGATGGCTTCATGGGGCTGCATTTGGCCCATGGGCCAGAGGTTGAGCACCCCTGCTTTATGTTGAATACATTTTGTAAGATTTTTCAAGTGATGGCAATTCCACTGAATGCGATTTGTTCCTAATAATTAATTACGCCAGTGTGTTTTATGTATTTAAAAAAAAAAAAAAATGCACTTACCTTTGGACATTTGGGATTTCTTGCTGTTTCAATCAGAAGATCTGATCCCATCTTCTCTCTATGAATAAAAGACAAATCATTGAAAATACCTTGTTAGTTTGGCATGCTCATTACAAGCTAGTCAAAACCCAGTATCTATGTCTAATCTTATTTAGGATACTTTCTATTTGAAATGATCAGGGTGAGGATATGGGTAGGGTCCTAGCTCCACTAAGTTAATGAGATCTTTGCCTTGGACTTAAATGAAGCCAGGATATTAGCCACAATCTACTCTACGCTGCTGGAAATGACAACCTCTATATACAGATGATTAAGAAGATCTGTAGATTTCGTAGTTTTCTTCCCCCTCCCCCAACTGAGATCTCAATCCCCTAAAACACTTGAGAATATATGTAATTCTGGGCTTACAGAACTACTCAGGAACTAAAAGTTCAGAACATCTGCGTGCTTTCCTTGCTGAGGCAGTTACCATTATGAAAGCGATAAGAATAAAAAAGTGATACTACCATTGCCAGTTGTTCAGGAGAGGAGTATGCAGTAAGTAAAACTGAAGTTAAAATATCTATATTTCATTTTTCTAAACAGTAGGTAGCCTTTAACTATTGCTTTCTGAGTTTAACTGCTTTATCAGGAGCACAGCACCTCCACAAGCCTTCCTACTGCTAGAATTCAGAAACCATACAAAAGATCCATATTTGAATCCATTGACACTTCAACAGAATCTGTATAAAATTTAAAAGGCCTCACTGCACAGTCATAGACTAGTCACATAGTAGCATGGATGCAACACTGGCTCAGGGATTTGTTTCAGAAGGTATCTGATCTCTCCCACCGTCAAGTGAATCCATTTGCACCTTAAGAGACGTACTTATGGGATGAAAACTAAGAACCTCCTCCATGACCATTTTAGGCTGGACATAAGGAAAAACTTCTTTACTGTCCGAGCCCCCAAGGCCTGGAATAGACTCCAGAAGTGGTGCAGGCACTTACTCTGGACTCATTCAAGAAACGTTTGGATGCTTATCTTGCTGGGATCCTTTGACCCTAGCTGACTTCCTGCCCCTGGGGCAGGGGGTTGGACTTGATGATCTTCAAGGTCCCTTCCAGCCCTAATGTCTATGAAATCTATGAAGAAATACACAAATCATCTTAAACAGATTCTACCAGTTTCTGCAGTATGTAAGTTAGTGGCTTTCAATTTTTTTCTAGTGGCAATATCATTTACAGTCAGAAAATTTCACATGAACCAACAGATGAACAACTTCACCGTTTTAAGGGGGAGATTTAATATAGAGCAGCTGAATTTATTGTAAGTGTTTTATCTGCTTGCATCTATTCCACAAAAAGTGCCAGTTAAACCAGGACAACTTACCCCTGAAGAAAACAGGGTGAAAGTTACTGTGGTTTAGCTTCACTTGCTGCAGGAAAGAAGCAGGCACACAAAACAGTTACCACAGAGTAAATAGCATGCGCTCATGAGTAGTAAGCCCCCCATGCCACCCCTAATTAAAACAATATTATTATTTAAAAATCTATCCACATTGTTACTGTTCATCAACACATAATTAATGAAATATGAGGATTCACTAAGCTTGAATTGCTCTTCTGTAGTTGTGCCTCTTCTTACCTCAGAGTTAAATTAGGGCAGCTTACCCCTGAATAAATCAGGGCTACATTGCCCCAGTTTTTCTTTCACTTACTGTGAGGTAATTATCATCTCAGAGACCGTTATCACAAGCCAACCAAGGTGTGGTAAAGCTCCAGTCCTTGTTAATTAATGGCATACTTCACACTTGTGGACTAAGTGGAACTGGAGCATGTAGCAATCATTTGGGAATTGCTGAACTAAGCTTTCATTTCAATACTACTACTAAAAACCCCATCTAGCTGACATGGCAGCAAAAAAACCTTTTGAATACAGCCCAATGTGGTGATGTGGGCTGCATTCGCTAGCAGGATCAGTGCCGCCATTTATTGCACACCATGATTTATGTAGCTCTACATTATTTTGGGCTTTTGAAAATTAGGGTTTTCAGACCTGTGAATAGAAGAAATTTAAGGATAAAAGGATGTGCAGTTTCAACCATATGCATTCCACTTCAAACTGAAAGCCAGTAAATGTTAGGTAATTTTTTTATGTCCTGCTTGGGAGGAAAAACAGGAAATTATAGCTGTACCATGGTTCATGGTTTAAACAATCTGAACTGCAATACTTCAGACCCATAGTTCAGTAACCTCCTTCTTGGAAAGACCAGCATCAGATTCTTCACAGGAGTCCAAGAAAAACTCCTGAATCCTCAGTAGAATAGTTGGGGGTCTGAAACATGATGTCCAACAAGTTGTTAGCATTAACCATCTGGATATGGGCAAACTGGCATCCCCAGCACTGGGAAGCAGCTTCTTGGTCTCAGGACTTTCTGCAAGGCAGGAATTTTAAAGGGCAGACAGCTCATAAATGGCCCCTTCTCACTCATGCTGCCCTGTTCTCTTGCTACTCTGGTTGCAAGTAGCTACAGGGACAGCACAGATTGCCAGTGTGAGGGACCTCACTGCAAGTGGCAGCAGGAACTGCCTAGGGGTGCAGGCCTTGCCACCCAACCAAGGCCAAACAGCAGGGCCAGACAGGGGGCCTGTTGATGAGTGGTACCAGGTAGGGTGCAGCACTCCCCGACAGCTTGTTGTTGGACAGGCTATCAGGGTGCCAGGGAGAGCATGCACCTCTGCTCCCCCTATAAGATGGAAACCTATCTAGGTCAGAAATTTTTTCCCTAGCCTGGTGTGATTTCATCTTAAAACAGGTTTCACTGCATTTGAAAACAGCATTGCTTTCCCCCCCAGCCACCCTTAATCCCTCTTTCACCAAACTAAGTATACCTAGTTCTCTGAACCTTTTTGCAGATGGCTATTGTTCCAACACCTTTATCATTTTTGTTAGCCTCTGGATCAGGGGTAGGCAAAATATGAATTGCGGGTTGGATTTAGCCTGCCAAGGGATATTGTCCAGCCTGTGGTGGGTCCTTCAGTCCCACCCACCCCAGGCAGCGGTGCGTATAGCTGGCCCCACCGTCCTGAGGATTCTGGACGCAGCAGCTCCTTTTGGCTACTGCTGCTGAAACTGGCCCTGCTGCCTGGGCACCATGGCCTGTTGGGAGCAGGACACATGCAGGCAGGGTACATGGCTGGGTGGATAGGATGAAGCTGCAGGAAGGCGAGGAGTGGCATCCAGGAGCAGGACAGGTGGACAGGGCAGTGACAGTGCAGAGCCAAGGCCCAGGGCAAAGTTGCGATCTGCTGTCCGCATGTCCCTATGATGGCAACCAGGGATCTGCTCTGGCCCGTGGCCCCGTGCTGTCACAGCCCTGCAATCCCGGCCCCAGCCCTGCCCACCCATCCCACTCTGGGATGTCACTCCCCGTACACCTGAACCCCCATCCCAACTGCCCGGCTGAGCATGGAGCAGAGCCACTTAGGGAGTTTGGGTGAGCTGCTGAGGAAGGGGGGGGGGGGGCAATGGTAATACTTAGTCAGTGTTTTCCCATTATGTATTTGGGCATTTGTTTTTTCTCTCTGCTAGCTTTAGAATGTTACACTTACTGAAATTCATTCTGCTGTTAAATTCCACTTGCCCCTTTACCTACCTTGTTTATAGTTTCATAGTTTGTAGGGTCAGAAGGGACCTTGACAGATCATCAAGTCCAACCCCCTGCCATGGCAGGAAAGAGCACTGGGGTCAAACAACCCCAGCAAGGTGTTCATCTAGCCTCCTCTTAAAG
>NW_005841848.1:5481427-5481979 GCF_000455745.1 Alligator sinensis | reverse complement strand
CCTCCTCTGGACCCTCTCAATGCTGTCCACATCCCTCCTGAAGTGCAGCGCCCAGAACTGAACACAGTACTCCAACTGTGGCCTGACCAGTGCCGCGTATAGGGGGAGGATCACCTCCTTGGACCTGCTTGAGATGCATCTGTGGATGCATGACAAGGTGCGGTTGGCCTTCCTGACCGTGTCCCCACACTGTCAGCCCATGTTCATTTTGGCATCAAAAACGATTCCAAGATCCTTTTCTGCCTCTGCACTGACGAGAAGGGAGTTCCCCAGGTATGCTGCCGGTTCCTCCTCCCCAGGTATAGCACCTTGCACTTGTCAGTGTTGAAACCCATCCTGTTCTCATCTGCCCACCCCTGTAACCTGTCTAGGTCCAATTGCAGCCTATTCCTCCCTTCTAGCATGCCCACATCCCCCACATCTTAGTGTCATCAGCAAATTTGAATAGGGTGATTTTTACCCCCTCGTCCAAGTCACTGATGAAGATGTTGAACAATGCGGGTCCGAGGACCGAGCCCTGGGGGACCCCACTGCCCACATCCCTCCAGGTCA
>NW_005841848.1:5478186-5481067 GCF_000455745.1 Alligator sinensis | reverse complement strand
GAGTGCTCGTAAAGCCGTGCCAGGGGTCCCGCAATGACCTCTGCTAATTCCCTCAGCACTCTGGGGTGGAGATCGTCAGGACCAGCTGATTTAAATACGTCCAGTCCCTCCAGAAGTTCCCTGACTAGGTCCTCACTGACCCTGGGCCTGGGTGCGCCTCCCCTGGGGCCTACAGGGGTCCCGGCGGACGGGCTGATCTGGTCCCTGTTGAGGAAAACGGAGGCAAAGAAATCATTAAATAGGTTAGCCTTGTCGTCTGGTGCGACAACCAGATTTCCTAGCGTGTCTTGCAGAGGCCCCACGTTACCGGGTACCTTCTTTTTGCCCCCTATGTATTTAAAAAAGGACTTCTTGTTGTCCTTGATCCAAGTAGCTAGTCCCAGTTCCATCTCCGCCTTTGCCTTCCTGGCCGTCCCCCTGCAGCCTCGAGCAACCGAGGTATAGTCCTCCCTGGTGATGGCCCCTCCCTTCCATTGGCTGTACGCCTCCCTTTTGGCCAGGAGACGTTCCTGTATGCTTTTGGTGAGCCATGGGGGCTTTTGTGCCCTCTTGTCCCTTGTTGGGATTACCTCCCTTTGGGCATGGAGGATCGTCTCCTTAAGGATCAACCACTCCTCTTGGACACCCGACTCCCCTCCCCTCCTGTTTAAATCCTCCAGAAATGTCTTAGGCCTCTCTGTACTTGGTGAACATAAACAGCCGCCTCATCTATTAACGCAGTTACCTCGCTGGTTATTTCCCTTTTCAGATTATTTAATATTAAATATTTTCCCCATCAACAACATATATAAACAAGCTGTCTTGGACAAAATTTTTTGCATATACCTTTTCACAAGAAGAGAGTAAGATAGAAGAGAGGCCAGTGTCAAAAAACAGGCTACCCTCAGCTCCTCACTAAACTGCTTTGTGACCTCAGGTGAGTACACAATTCCTACAGCAATCTTCTCTGTGAAAAGGAGGAGATTACTTCTGACAGCTTTGCAAACCCCAATGGGACATGCCTGAACTGGCTAAGAGCCCTAAGATGGGGAGGGTGAGACCCAGATATTCTCTGGAGAAGAGCGTATATTATAATTGTTTTTCAGTGTATGAAGTGCTGGATTTGAGCATGTTCTTTGGTTGCATTCACAGTACCTCCCACCCCAATCAACAGAACAGTTTTTACCCCATCCACAGCCTAGCATTACATTGGTTTTTGGAGCAGTTTGACTGGAGCCTGTCAAACTGCTATGTCTGCTGCCTCCTAAAAAAATCTAACATAATTCTCCTGCAAATACCAGACTCTACTGAAGTTAAAAAATATATTTTAAATGCAAAACTTGAGTGAACATAAAATACCAGAATGCAGAACATGCAACTATTTCTTACAGCATATTTCACTCATATGTTATCACATAAATTGATTATATAAAACATAGCGAGGATAATTCTGCTCTCTACACAAAGAAAATGGAAATCAATGATAAGGTAACTCCATCTAATGAATGCAATAATCTTAATGTTAAAGTCATCAAATTAAATGAACAACGAGGCAGGTAGCTCAATGACAAGTAGGATGTCTTCTATTAACATGCATAAGATGGGCAAAACATGCATAAGGGGGCAAAAAAGCCCCCTTGGCTGAACATGGAACTCCAGGAGAGTCTGGAGGCAAAGAGATGTATAGGCAACGGAAGCAGGGAGCAGCCACCAAGGAGGAATCTCTCTCCCTGGCGTGGTATTGCAGGGAACCAGTTAGACAGGCCAAGGTGGGGCTTGAGCTCAGGCTGACTTCAACAATCAAGGACAATAAAAAGTCCTTCTTCAGGTATATAGTGGGCAAAAGGAAAGCTCAGAGCAACATAGGGCCCCTGCAGGACAAATCAAGACAGTGGACAGTTGGTGGTTGATGCAGGGAAAAAAGCAGAGCTCTTCAATGAGTTCTTCGCTTCAGTATTTCTAGGTACTGACCAAGCCAATTCCCCCACCTTGATCACTGACGGATGCCCACATGGCACCAGTTTGCCTACGGTTAGTTCTGAAATAGTTAAGGAGCTCCTGGAGGAGCTGGATGGGTATAAGTCAGCAGGCCCGGATGACCTCCATCCACGGCTGCTGAAAGAATTGGCCAGTGTCATAGCTGAGCCGCTGGCACAGCTGTTCAAGCACTCGTGGTGCTCCGGCCAGGTCCCCGAGGACTGGAGAAGGGCCAATGTGGTGCCCATTTTCAAGAAAGGGAGATGGGATTTCATAGATTTCATAGACATCAGGGCTGGAAGGGACCTCGGAAGATCATCGAGTCCAGCCCCCCGCCCAAAGGGCAGGAAGTCAGCTGGGGTCATAGGATCCCAGCAAGATAAGCATCCAGTTTCATCTTGAAGGTGTTCAATGAAGGCGCTTGAACCACCTCCGGTGGCAGGCTGTTCCAGACCTTGGGGGCTCGGACAGTAAAGAAATTCTTCCTTATGCCAGCCTGAAACGATCTTCAAGTAGTTTGTGACCATTCGACCTCGTCATCCCTTGGGGCGCTCTGGTGAACAAACGTTCCCCCAGATGCTGGTGGTCACCCCTGATAAACTTGTAGGTGGCCATCAGATCACCCCTGAGCCTGCGCTTTTCCAGGCTAAAGAGCCCCAGGGCTCTCAGCCTGTCATCGTAGGGTCTGCTTCCCTGACCTCTGATCATGCGCGTGGCTCTTCTCTGGACTCTCTCAAGCTTCTCCACATCCTTTTTGAATTGTGGAGCCCAAAACTGGACACAGTACTCCAGCTGCGGCCTCACTAAGGCCGAGTACAGGGGGAGAATGACGTCCCGGGATTTGCTTGAGAGACGTCCCGGGATTTGCTTGAGACGTCCCGGGATTTGCTTGAGATCATCGAGTCTGACCCCCTGCATAGGCAGG
>NW_005841848.1:5471800-5474254 GCF_000455745.1 Alligator sinensis | reverse complement strand
TAGTACACCGGAGGGCAGGGAGCAGATTCAGGCTGACCTGGACAGGTTGGATCAATGGGCAGAGAGAAATAGGATGCAATTTAATAAAGATAAATGTAAGGGACTCCACCTGGGAAGGAGGAACCCCCAGCACACCTAGAGGTTGGGAAGTGTCCTTCTCAGCAGCTCGGAGGCAAAGAGGGATCTTGGAGTCATAACTGACTCCAAGATGAACATGAGCCAACACTGTAACGAGGCCATCAACAAGGCCAATCACACCTTGTTGTGCATTAGCAGGTGCATGACTAATAGATCAAAGGAGGTGATGCTCCCCCTCTATGCGGCACCGGCCAGGCCACAGTTGGAGTACTGTGTCCAGTTTTGGGCGCTGAACTTAAAGAGGGACATGGGGAATCTCGAGAGGGTCCAGAGGAGGGCCACTCGCATGATTAGTGGCCTTCGTGATAGACCCTATGGGGGGGAGGTTGAGAGCTGAATCTCTTCAGCCTTCACAAGAGACGGCTGAGGGGAGATGTTGTGGCCGCCTATAAATTTATAAGGAGATGTCAATGGGGAATAGGGGAAACGCTGTTTACTAAGGCGCCCCAGGGAGTGACTAGGAATAACGGGTGTAAACTAGTTGAGAGTGGATTTAGGTTAGATATTAGGAAGAAATTTTTCACAGTAAGGGTGGCCAGAACCTGGAATGGGCTTCCAAGAGAGGTGGTGCTATCACCTAGCTTGGAGGTCTTCAAGAGGAGGCTAGATAGTCACCTGGCTGGGGTCATCTGCCCTCAGTCCTCTTTCCTGCCAGGGGCAGGGGGTTGGACACGATGATCCATTGTGGTCTCTTCCGACTGTACAATCTATGAATCTAAGATTAATACTGAAGCTAATCTTTGTATAAGACATCTAGCAAATTGCTACACCTAACTAAAATTAGTGGTAATTTTTAAAATAGGATTTTAATATTCCTCTTATGCAAGTAAAAGATTAATTATGTTGCTTTTCAGTTTAAATACTTTAATGTAATATTACTAGATCATTCTTGATATTCAACAAAACATCTTACACCAGCTTCAAAATCATTCTTTTAGTTTTTCAAGTTTTCCTGCTTCTTAATTTGTAGCAACTAGTTGGGACTCTGTAAATTCAAAGCTCATTTTAAAGAGCTATGCTTAGGAGAAACAGCTTCAATTATCTATTTTGTCATATAAGGGAGATCAACACTTTCTTATACAGAACCCGTTTTTGCTTTCAAATTGTGTTTTTATGACATATTTCAGAACTTGATATTTGCCATTTTCTGGATGTCAAAGTCAATAAGAAATCCTGAATGAAGTTGAAATTAAAGAACTACTTTAAGTGACTAGAATTATCACCACACAATTGTGTTCTGAAAATGGCAATATAGGAAGTGTCTCCCTTGTGGGATAATTAAACTTTCTATCACGCTCTTTCACTCTGGCAAGGAAACTTTTTTGCATTTTGCTTTTAACTGTCTTTACATCCATATCATACTTCAATTATATCAGGGAGTATATCAAGACCTCCCACTAGGTAAGCAATCAGTTTCAGTAGATCAACTTTCTGTGAACCATCTGAAGCTCTTTTGGTACTATTTTTCCCTGCCAGGTATGCCATCTAGGGTGAAGCGTCTGTAACATCTCTTACCTCCTTGACATAGGGTGGGTCAAATCACCTGACTCCAGTTCTAGCCTGAACAAGGAAATATGCAGGAGTGGACCACAAAACTACTGGGTCAAGAGATGGCTAACAAGACACCTGAATATATCAGTTTTCTAAAGAGAAGGCATATGCAAGTCAATTGAAGGACAGCCCGGTATCCATGTGAGGTATTTTTCACTTCATGCAAGACCAAAGGTGAAAGAAGGTATCACTTCACTCCCTTTAAATTATTAACTATTGAGTTAAAAGAGCACTTGCTTTCAAGAGTTCAGCTATGACTCACTGTGCCTGATGCCAAGGCAATTCAGGTCAATAATGTGCATCTTCCAAGGCAACCATGGGAGAAAGATTGCTGAGCTCAACATAGCAAAACGCTTCTCTTTGATGCAGCTGCGTATTTGTGGTCAGTAGACATGGTACTGGTCATCAATTTGAGGAAAATGAGTACACCAGTATTTACCTCATTACTCTTTTTTTTCCTTCCACCAACGACAGATACCTATTAAACAGGACCTGGACTTACAAGAATACTCATTTAGGTCATCAAGGATCAGAGTTAAACAGCAAGCCAAAGTAAGCTTGTCTGATGATGCACAGTAAGCCATAGACCAGTGCTTCCCAACCTTTTCCTCAGCACAACCCCATTTATGACCCCATTTCCTCGGTATGGCCCCTTGGTCACAACCCATAGCCCTCCCCCCCCACCCCCCCCAGGTGCCCTTCACTCTCCACCCACAGCCCCCTGGCCCTGCTAGGGCCCCCCACTCTCTACTCACCGCTGCCTAC
>NW_005841848.1:5471295-5471690 GCF_000455745.1 Alligator sinensis | reverse complement strand
CCCCAAAGCAGTGTCCAAGCCATTGCAGCTGCTGCAATCGAAGCAGAGTGCAGACCTTGACTCCTTCCCCACCTTCTCCCACAGGTGACATGAGTGAAGCGGAGCCCGTGAGGGTGGGAGGATGATGGCTGTCCCACCCTGCAGCCATCCCTCCAGGAACCTCCTCAGCCAAGTGGGTGGGACTCAATGCAGGAAGGCAGGGAGGGTCAGTGGCACTGCCAGGAGCCCCATACTGGCTGCGTCACCATGGTGAAGTGCCCCCTGCCCACCTGGCATTACCGGTAGCATGAGGCTGTTCCTCCTACTGCTGCTGGGTAGGCAGGGGGCATCTTGCCATGGTGGCGCAGCCAGTGGGGGACTCCCAGCAGCACCACTGATCCTCCCCCACCTTCTTT
>NW_005841848.1:5454782-5471189 GCF_000455745.1 Alligator sinensis | reverse complement strand
GGGGGGGGGGCGGAGAAGGAATGCCTACCTGTGCCTCTATCCCCAGGAGTGCATGCCGTTGCAGAGATCCAGCCCCCACCACCACCCCCAGAGAAGTTACCCATGGCTACATCCTGCTCCCCTAGTCAGGCGCTATATTCCTGCCCCAGACTGAGGCCCCATGCAATAGCCCAGCTGGGCAGTGCCCCGAGCCCCAGCCCTGCTCCACTCCCTCCCTCTCACTGTGGGGGCCTCAATCTACTCTCTCCCCTGCCACCCCATAGACTTACTTGGAAGGAGCTGCAGGCACTGCTTTCCATGGTACCTGGCTGCTGTGTGTGTGCATGCGCGCACACACATGCACGTGGTGTCTTCTACCTGATCACCCTCCTCCCACTCTCCCCCAGTCCCAAGCATCTCCATACAGGCTGGAACTCTGCTAACCTGCAAGGGGAATCCACCATTTCCTGCTATTTCTCCTTTAAAGGAGGAAATCATGATAATCTTTGCAACCCCATTTTTTATTATTGCGACCCCAAATGCGGTCATGACCCCAAGGTTGGGAACTGCTGGCACAGACCATTTTCTCTTAAGAACACTCTATAACAGTGAGGGCCAGGTTTTTTGGCACACAAGCCACAAATTAGCTATGCCCCCTCTCTGACTGTCATTCCCTCTGCCCAACTGGCTGCTCTGCCTTCTGCTCCCTGCCCTGTTCCCCTTAACAGTCCGAGTGTTGTGGTCTGCTCTGCCCACACTCCCTGCCTCATCTGCTTCCCTGCTTTCTGTTTCTGCCAGAAATCTCAAAAATATCATAAGGTTCAATAAGGACAAGTGCAAAGTCCTACACTTAAGATGGAACAGTCCCATGCACCAGTACAGGCTGGGAATGAACTGTCTAAACAGCAGGTCTTCAAAAAGGGACCTAGAGGTTACAGTGGGCAATACGCTGCATATGAGCCAACAATATACCCATGTTGCATAGAAGGCTAACAGCATGCTGGGCTGCATTAGTACAAACATTTCCAGTTAGTGATTATTCTCCTCTATTCAGCACCATTGAGACCACATCTGGAGTATTGTGTCCAGTTTTGGGCCCCTACTACAGAAAGGATGTGGACAAGTTGAAGCGTACAGTGGAGGGCAACGAAAATGGTTTGGGGGATGGGGCACATAACTTATGAGGAGAGCCTGAGGGAACTGGTCTTATTTAATCTGCTTAAGAGAAGACTGAGAAGGGATTTGATAGCAGCCTTCAACTACCTGAAGGGGTTTCAAAGAGGATGGAGCTAGACTGTTCTTAGAGGGGGCAGATACCAGAACAAGGAGCAATGGTCTCAAGTTGCAACAAGGGAAGTTTAGATTAGATATTAGGGAAAAGTTTTTCACTAGTAGGAATGGGTTACCCAGAGAGGTGCTGGAATCTTCATCCTTGGATGTTTTTAAGACTCGGCTAGACAAAGCCTTGGCTGGGATGATCTAGTTGGGGATGGTCCCGCTTTAAGCAGCAGGTGGGACTACATGACCTCCTCAGGTCCTTTCCAACCCTGATTTTCTATGATTCAATGTTCTCCACATCTACTAGTACAATAGATAGAAAACTAAATATTTCTCTTTTTTTTAAATCAAAAGGTTTTACATAATGGATATCTCTTTGCATTACCATCTTTGTGTTTTTCTTTTCTAAAGAAAAAATGCAAAAGGTAAGAAGACTTAATATAGTACTTAAGATGAGGGGTCTTTGGCACAGCATACCATTTCACTTTTTAGCACTTTTCCTATAGGGAAAATGCACAGCAGGCGGCTAGCAAGATTGCTAGCAGACATATAATGAGTTAAAATTAGCTGAGCTGGGGAGCATATGGACATATAATCAGAAACCAGTGCACCATATCTCATTTTAGTCCCTAGAAACAGAGGAATCATTATAATGATGACTCAAATATTCTGGCAATACAAAAGCAACCAGCTAATTCAAAAGATAGTGATATCACGTATCACTATCTGTGTGTTGTTTTTAAACTACTGTTTACAATTTAACAGCAACAAAACCAAAGATTTCTAGAAATTACTTTTCACTTACTTGAGCATTTTTTCCCAGGTATCACTGTCATAAAATGCATGGCTCCAGCCCATTTTGACTGTCCCAACAATGACATTCTGCTTAAAAACATCTGATCCTAATTTGTGATACAGCTCTTCACATTCATCCAATGGGATATGGAACAACCCCAACATAAATGCCAATATAGCTCCTAAAAAAAAATGTTTTTAAATTGAAAATGCAACTTAGGATGACACGAGATAGCTGTATTAAGTTACAGAAAACACCATTAATTCATATGTTAATGTATCTACCTTAAAAAAACATGATCAACTGAGGTTTGTGCCATAAACTATTTTTTTGTTCAGAGATCAAATCAACATATTCGAGTGGGTGCAACTGAAGAGGCAGTTTTTCTCAGAAAAAACAAGATTGTTTGATTTGTTTCTACAAAAAATTACTTAATAGTTACCTTATACTTATCTTAAAACCACTCTCCCTACAAGGAGAGACTGAGGGACCTGAACCTGTTCAGCCATGGCAAGAGGAGGCTGAGTGGGGACCTGGTGGCTGCCTATGAACTTATCAGGGGAGATCATCAGCAAATAAAGTAGAGCCCTTTTCTCCCCAGCACCACCTGGGGTGACGAGGAACAATGGTAATAAGCTGATGGAGAATAGGTTTAGGTTAGAGCTCAGAAGGCAATATTTTACGGTTAGGATGGCCAGCATCTGGAACCAACTTCCCAGGGAAGTGGTCCTTGCCCCTACCTTGGGTAAATTCAAAAAGAGGTTAGATGATCACCTGTCTGGGGTCTCGTGAACCCAGCATTCATTCCTGCCTGTGGCAGGGGGTCAGGCTAGATGATCTGTTCAGGTCCCTCCTGACCCTAGCTACTATGAAACCACAGTTTTATTTGGAAAAGCAAACTAGTACGTGAAATCTAGGAGAGCTGTAGGGTGTAGCCTTAAATCAAAAGCCTTAACAATATATATTTTTTACTCTTTGTAACACTATATGACAAATCTAAAGATGTAAAAGAGATTCCAGGAAAGCTCTGAAAAATAAGACTTTTAGGTATTTGATACTATATTTAACAGCAAATGATTTATAATTAGCTGACTATTTCCAACTATTTGAGTTGGTCTAATAAAATATATTGGATTTACCCAAAGAACCTTGTCTGCCTAGATCCTTAGGCCAACACAGCTACAACCTACACCCCTTATAATTAGCCATTCATTCATACTGCCATCTAGTGTGCATCAAAAAAGCCTAACTCTTAAATACTAAAACTATATGCAATTGTATCTGAAAATTGTGTGTGCAAAATAGGACAAAACAGATTTAAGACAACACAACATATCACAGCAGTTTATTTGAGGACAGGTGTGATATCCACGATAGGATGATATTATCCAGCTGCTTTGACATGAAATATACCACTGAAGATAACTCTATAAACAACTTACTGGGTGCATCTACATGTGATGCTACGTCACCATAGCAATGCACTAGGTGATGTAGCATCCACAGGTATCTACACATGACCAGCAAGTACATCACCATAGTGGCACTCTCCCTCGTTATAGTGGGCTGCTACAGCAAAGTAGCTGCTAAAAATAACCGTGCCCTGAGCATATAGCACAGTGTGGGCAGTTACTGAGCCATGCTTTAGTACTTAGAAAAGGAAGTACTAAAGTATGGTGCAGTAACATCACTGCAGGGCAACATGTACACGTGCCCATTGTTATGCAAGTTACCAACACTGCAATCTACAATCATTTAGCAGCTAGCACAAAAGAAAATAGATCTGAAAGAAATGAAGCTGACAAGTAATTAAATTCAAAGCTTATATTACTGCAAACTGGAAGGTGTTACAAATACATATGAAGTCATGTATGACCTATACACCATAAACATGTTAGGAACCAGTAAAAAAAAAAAAAAAAGTCTACCAAAGCAGTACTTAAGTTGACTAAAAGAACAGCATAAGCAGAATGTGGAGAACATGTATTAGTAAGTATAAATGCTTATGAAGAAGAACAAGTATTAAGAAAAGAGAAGTGTGTGTAAACAAGTAGTAAATGGGATTAAACTGAAAAAGACAATTCAGGCTCACTATCAGAAAAAAAGTGCCAGTCTTGACTAAAACAGCCATCAGAAAAGATCCTGTTAATATAATTATTTTCAAAAGAAAACAGAGCTTCACTAACTTAAGTCACTTAAGAAGTAGACTTCTCAGAGCACTAGAAAAATATGTATTAGGAAACTATTTTACGTGCATATTTCTACTACTGAATAGACCTAAAAGTTCTCTCCTCCTGTAGCATTTGTGAGTCTATTACATACATCTTTGGGAATGCAGGCTGCTCATCGTTGTGATCTCTGTTAATATATTTCAGGATAAGATTATATTAATAGAGAATTAGAGGGAGAAGAAATAAAGTAATTAGATTTCCACATGAAGGTGAACTGTTTTGTAATATACAGCATACCACATTCATGTAACCTAGTGATATGCCGTACTTACAGGATAAATATATTTTTAAAAAATGAATACCAGGATAATTACGGTGTGCTGTAATTTTGGCTGCATTTTTTTTTAAATGCAGCCAAATCTAAGTCTATTAGGCAGACAAGGTTCTTTGAGTAGATGTGATATCTTTTATTAGACCAAATGAGTAGTTGGAAAAAAGTTCTTAGCAAGCTTTCTGGTGCAGTCACCCTTCTTCAGGCATGGGGAATCTCTACTGTTCTGAGACTCCAAGGAAAAGTTTATTAGATATTTTGGAGCTGCCTCCTTTTCCAGAAAAGAATTGCACCCCCTCCTGAAGTTGCCCAAAAGGGATAGGGATACCAGAAGTTCTTGAAAAGAACATAGTGATATTTGAATAATACAAGGTGCAATATAGATAGGAAGACAGCTAAAAGACTGATAAATCTGAAAGAATGATGATAGAGGAACAGAGACAAGCACTTACATGGTATGCAAATAGGCAGATCTTAAGAAAGAAACGTACTTGAGCACTATGCTCACCTGTTCTCCGTAGGGCTCCCTAACTAGGCAAAGCATGCGTTTACCCATCAAAATGTCATTCTTACAGCTCTAAGTGTGAGGAAAGTCAAGGAGAAGCTTGGAAGCGTTCAAAGATACCGCATCCTCCCCAAGCAGATGGCAGATCAGGTTTACCAGAAACAGGACAGAGA
Source organism: Alligator sinensis (assembly GCF_000455745.1). Lineage (NCBI taxonomy): Eukaryota > Metazoa > Chordata > Crocodylia > Alligatoridae > Alligator > Alligator sinensis. The sequence continues at coordinate 5,465,956 of NW_005841848.1, read as the reverse complement.
CATTCACATAAGGATAGCAGTTTGGTATGCAAGCCAAAGGAAATATAAAAACTCAACACGCTTGATGGCCTGCATTTTCTCTTGGAGAGAAGTGCTTCTTACCCTGCCTTGTCCCATAGGCTATCAGTATTTTTGAAGGAAACAACTACTTTTGCTTCTCCTCACAACCCATCCCCAAACCCAGTTCAGCAGCTTTCTGCATTATAACTACTTAGAGCCCCACTTTTGCTGACCTACAGAAAAACTGCCACAGCATGCAGGGCTTTTCTCCAGAAATAGAAAAACAAATATGTTAAACTTAAAACATTACAACACCCCCCCAAAAGACACACACACTAATATATATAATTTTTACGCTGATGCTACTTTTTTTTTTAAATAAAAAAGTTAAGCTGTTTAAGAGAGAGCATCAAGTCACAAAAACAATGCTTATGAATAATTAGTGCCATTTCCTTATCTATTCTTGAAAATCTTTACTACATCACTGCCTAAGGTGTACAATTAAAGATTCTTTATAACTTGTGTGTGCAAACACAACTTAAGTACTTAAGTAATTATAAATTCTATTAGTCATTATTAAGTTCCGCAATTCCTTTGGTATGCATTTCATATAACTCAGATCAAGCTCTATCTTACATACTAATGCACTTTATCATAAACATTGCACAAGGACAAGTGCAAAGTCTTGCACTTAGGATGAGACAGTCCCATGCACTGGTATAGGCTAGGGAATGACTGACTAAGCAGCAGGTCTGCAGAAAAGGATCTGGGGGTTACAGTGGACAATAAGATGGATATAAGTCAACAGTCTGTGCTTGTTGCCAAGAAATCTAACAGCATACTGGGCTGCCGGCAGATCAAGGGAAGTAATTATTCCCCTCTATTCAGCACTGGTGACGCCACATCCGGAGTACTGTATCCAGTTTTGGGCCACCCACTACAGAGAGGATGTGGACAAGTTGAGGACAGTTCAGTGGAGGGCAACAAAAATGGTTAAGGGACTGGGGCACATGACTTCTGAGGAGAAGCTGAGGGAACTGGGCTTATTTATTCTGTAGAAGAGAAGGCTCAGGGGGATTTAATGGCAGCCTTCAACTACTTGAAAGGTGGTTCCAAAGAGGATGGAGCTAGACTATTCTCAGTGGTGGCAGATGACAGAACAAAAAGCAATGGTCTCAAGTTGCAGCAAGGGAAGTTTAGGCTGGATATTAGGAAAAACTCTTACTTGGATGCTGGTGAAGCAGTGGAACAGGTTACCTAGGGAGGTGGTGAAATCTGCATCCTTGGAGGCTTTTAATGCCTGGCTTGACAAAGTCCTGGCTGGAATGATCTAGTTAGGGATGGTCCTGCTTTGAGCAAGGGGTTATGACCTCCTGAGGTCCCTTCCAACCCTAATTTTCTATGGTTCCATGATAAACAACTTCTAACTACATCAATAAAACTGTGTGACTTAAATATTTTAGAACATAATGCCAGAGAGGCAGTAGATTTCTGTCATTCAGAAACACCACCACCACACAAAACTTGTTAAATGTTAAGGATGAGAAGGTGCAGGTCACTGTATATTAATATTATTGCATCTATTCTATCTGTTTTACTGGAAAAGGGCATTTTATTGTTCAGAAACTGCAATAAAATCCTTAGAGTATGTCCATACTACATTCACTGTTGAGGTCTGTGGCAAGCTTGATGTTGCTGCAGCTAGCTAACTAGCTTGGATAGCTACACTACACTGCACTTCAGTGACTGCAGAGAGACCTATATTTGAGTAATTATGGAACACCAATTGCCTTGACATAATTTAGTGCTAAATGGTCCTCTTAAGTTAATTACTGTCACAATTCAATGGCCCAACACAAAATCAAGCTGAAACCTCCAGTTAAAAAGAAATATATACTCTTATATATAACAGAGATACATATACAGCTATATATCTGTCTATAGCTCAATTGGCATGTTTTGGTCATCTAAGCTTTTATGTGGAAAAAGTAGTGATAACATTTTAAACAAGGTCTTACATTTTATATACCCCAACCATTCCCCCTCTTCTCCCTCCAACTCACCTCTCTCTTACATGCCCCCCCACCCCCGGTTCACATTTAACAAGATTAAGGTTTTTGTGTTTTTGCAATATGCAAATTTTAGAAAAACTTAAATTTAATAAAAGTGAAACCTTGGGCATGAAAGTTTATCACAAAAATCCACCCTACAGAATACTACTTACCTGTGCTTACACCACAAATGTAGTCAAAAAGATGATGGACAGGCTTTCCAGTAAGTTCTACTAACTTGCGCAGAGTCTGAAGTGCCACTATACCTCTGAAACGGAATTGCAAAACACACACAAAGAATCATGTGAACAAATAAATAATGTTGGGCTAAGCAATATCTAGGAAAGGAGACAGAATATACAGATATTTCAAAGAGTAAGAGGCATTTTAACACGGGGGTGGGGGCAACCTTTAGGTACATGTGCCATGAATTAGCCCCATGCCCTTCCCAAGTGTCACTCCAATCTCTTTCCCCTGCCTGATCTGATGCTCTTTTTTCTGCTCCCTGCCTGATCTGCCACTGAGCTGCCTGCTCCCTCCCCAATCAGCTGTGTCATGCAGAGGCTGCCTATGCCACTTGTAGAACCTGTGCTGCAGCATGGCCACTCCTATGTTAAAATAACACTTGTAATTAGCAATACCGGGATAAAAGCAAGAGGGGAAGTATATATTGAGTATCCCTGGACACATCTACACAAGACATTTACTGCGGAGCAAGCCTAGAAACCTAACATTAAGTACAAGAACTAAAATGCTATGCTATTTGGATATACCTGGCTGCCTCAGTTAATGGAAAACAAAACCTGATGTCATTCACTTTTATACTTCATTGCTTCAAAACTAGACATGATAATAGCAACCAAAAGAAGTTAATCTATGAAAGCAGCTCCATAGTTTATACGTAATCAGAGGCAGAATCCCAGAGAGCAGGAAGTTAAACTGGAAAAAACAACCTTACACCTGCTATTTCCCTTGAATGCTGACCACAAAATTAGTGTATTTTGTTCACAGCACGTTGTATTCACATTCATAATGGAGTTTGAAATAAACATCACCTTCAGCTGAGCTTGAGAAACCCAAACTGCAGACAACCTGATTCCTCTGCCATAACAACTCTTCTCATAGCTATCTATGGTCTCAATGAAGACTGGATTCTTACTGCATCACCTGGAGTAGCTTTTATAACACTTACGTTCCCCAGTGCATCAATTAACTCATCAACTCTAAGGTCTAGATCCGTAGTTTGGGGCCATATCATCTGGTCCACAGGACTGCCCATGAAGCTAGAAATTTGCAAGTGGCAGTATTAACTGCTGTGGTTGCACCTGCCGCCAAACTTGTGGGCCTGCAGGCCAGATAATAACTTTGTGCTCTGGATTAGATCTTCAGGGCTCTCCGTGAAGCTGGATCCACCCCATGGATCAAGGGCCAAGAACTCACAGCAATTAACGCTGCCACCACTCATCTCACTGACAAGTTTCCAAAAGTTTCCACTCATTTTACAGACAAAGGCTTATGCCTGTCTGAACAAGTTAGTCTCGAAGGTGCTACACTGTGCTGCCTTCTGCCTGACTTAAGACTAACACTGATAATTACATCTCTGTACTCATAATTAAGTTTTAGTTCAGACAAGTGTAATTCATTTCACAACTCTTACTTATGCTAGAAAGGACTGTACAGGATTAGGCATAAATTTGTTTGTATAGTCCAGATCTAGATCTGAGAATAATGGTAGGGATGAAAAAAGGCATTGTGTTACATTTTCACTTCCTCAACTTTCTGAAAACTTTTCATTTGGGGGCTACTGGCCTATTTTATGCTATAAACTCAAAAATAATTTATCCTGGAGTATATTAACAACACTTAATATGGAACTATGCCAATGGAGAGAAAAAAAGATATCTCCTTTAAAAAAAAAAGTAAAGAAAAAAGGAAAGCATTTTTGTACTCAGATAACTAAAGAGTTTTTGTACTTAAAACTTGTCACAGACTTAACCCTAACTGAAAAGAAGTATTGCTAATATGCATCAAATACTATTTACAAAAAATTATAAGCTCAGAAAACTGCATATTGTGAATGGCAAGTATAGTATTTTCAATCAGTAAATTTATGGAAAAAGTATTATTTGAAAAATTTAGGATTCAAACCTGCAGATAGTTTTGCATATTTAACTTTTATACAATACTAGATTCTTTGAGTTCAAAAGGACTGCTGATGGACATAAAAATGAAGTACATATATAAATGTTTGCAAACCTGAACCTAATTCTGGAGATGTGATACCAAAAATAAACAAACAACTAAAAGCAAGTGATTTAAGTAGAAAAGGACACAGGAATCAAGGACACTTTAGAACACTGCTTTCCCCAACCAATTCATTCTTGCTTAGAAGAAAAGTCTAGGTGAGTTACTAAGGCAGAAAACCAGCAATGGTAAAGTTCCTACTTCTTGTAAGGTGCGGGATAATTATTTTGTGCTCTATTCTTTTCTAGAATATGCAAGAACTCCCTTGTATTATTGGGAGTTGAGTACCACAGGAAAATTAATCTAGAATTTTTCCAGCAGTTTTGGACCTTAGTGATTGGAATTTGTGAGTTTTCCCCCAGTCACTTAGCCAACTTAAGGGCATAACACTCAATGCGGTCAGTTAAGATAAAGAAAAACAAACAAACAACAACAACAAAATCAAAAGACTTTTCTACTATGGTCAAATCTAACTATCAGAATGTGGCAGCCTGGGTACCCCGCATGAACCCTGTATCTATACCCCCTGTTCAGAGCTGGTCCAGAAGAGACCAGAGTCAGAGAAGATACCCCCAAAACTTACTGGGGAAGGAGCCCAGACCAGCTGTGCACGGCACAGCTGTACCACTTTTTAAGCTCCCTCTCCATCCAGGTAGGCAGTGTGCGGCTGATGATGTCAGCCCAGTGTGCTGCCACAGGGAAATTGCAAGGCACTGAGGGTGCCAGAGAGGAGGATGAGAGGAACGCCTGCTCCGGGAGGCTAGAGCCCAGCTGTAGGGACAAGGTGCCAGCAGGAGCACTGCTGGAGGACAAAGGACCCTGGCTGAAGTCAGATTAGAATAAAGCAGGGTGCGCTTTAGGGCTCTGCTCTTTGAAGTCAGGGCAAAGAGATAGAGGACCCCCTGCAATAAAGAAAGGGGGAGTCATAGTAGAAAGAGTTATTTATTTTCTTTTGGTTTATTATTGTATCTTGCTTCAAAGGAAGGGAAGTCAAAAGGGGGAGAAGACGCAGTGGAGGTAAGAGGCCAAGAGAGCCTTTTAGTTTCACCCCAGGAGGCAACCGGAAGACAAAGAGATGGGGTGAGTGTGACTTAGATAAAAGCCTGGAGTTCATAGTGGCAGGCAGCATCATAACTCCACATCAACAGCAGTTGGTGAGCAGAAGAGATGTAGGGGAGGCAGAGCCCCACATCAGCCTCAGAGGTACCGTGAGTAAACCCAGATGGAAGCATTAGCAAGATCTAACTGAATCCCTTCTTTAATTCAACATTAAGGTGCGGCAGGTGAGTTGGGGAAGAGCCCCATCTGGGGAAGTTTCATAATGACCCACAGAACAGGCTTGTGGAGGGGGGGAGGGGGTGACAAAGAAGCACCAATAATCCTTTCTGATTCACGAATATAGAAGACTATTTACGTGAAACTTCTTAAGTTTGTCTCATTTACTTGCCTTCAAAAACTACTAGCCCAGTTCAGAAAACACTTCTATACTTGGTTTACTCGCCTGCATAAACCTATTCCACAGAAAAAAGGGACTAGTTATACATACAAGATTAAGCATATGTTACTGGAATCCTGGTTCAAAACTAGAGTTTCCATTATCATGGAACTGTAAATAGTTTCAGAATGAAAGCCTAGGTTTATGGGCCACTGACTTAGACGTTATCTAAATTTGGAGTTTACAGAAGTCTATTGGTATTTGAAAGCTTCAGTCCTACCTTGTTCCTCCTCCATCGATAGCAAGGACTCGAATTCCCCGGCCCTTCACAGGGTTGGTATATCCAATTATAGCCAAAGCCTCCCTAACAGAAGCCTGAAGATTTTCATCATGTGCCTGTCTCAAACGTAGTAAGCATGGAATTATTTGTTCCTGTAGTTGAAGTAAAAAATTGTGTTTACTGAAAAGTTGATACCAGAAATGACAGCTTAAGTTATAAATATACTAGTTAAATTTTTAAGTTTTAAAATACATTTTTGCATTTACATGTAAGAATAGCTTTTCTGAACGTATTTTACCATTTTCTTCCATATCCTACCGGGGGGGGGAGGATTTTATATATTATCATGTGATATAATGTATGATATATATTATATTGTATTATATACTATGAGATAATCAAGAGTCAAATTTAAACACTTCTAATAATTATGACAACTAGAGGTATAGAGTTTTATACAAATAAGATGCTAATTATGATACATTGGCTAAACAGCACATCAGGTAAACATCACATCAGGTAAATTTCTTTTTTTATTTCTAACAGATATGGTATTTCCTTTTTATTTTAACTCCAGGACCAAAAATCAAAGTATTTATTCAACACAAAAGCAGGGCATCTCAAACAGGAAATGTTTTCAAATTACATTAGTATTATGTAAAGACAGAAAATGGAATACGTTCTCATTCTAAATGGCCTGTTTGGGTCATACTATAAAGCAGGGGTTGTCAACCGGGAGTATGTGTACACCCAGGGGTACTTAAGTATGCATGGGTGGGGGGGGACACAGCACCACCATCCACCACCCCATGCTGCCACCTCCCAGGATCAGGGCAGTGGCACCCCTCTGGCTGGACACGGGGGGGATGAGTGGGGAGGGGAGGGAGAGGGGGTCGCATATAGCAGCCACTGCACCCACCATTCTGTGCTGCAGCTGCTCCGTGTCCAGCCGTGCACCACTCTCTCCCCCCCCACTGCATATCTAGTCGTGCGCCACCCCCCACTCCACATCCAGTTGCGGGGAGTACACTTATTAAAAAAGGTTGGAAACCCCTGCTATAAAGAAGCTAATCAAAATGAAGGTCACAGTTGAAGGTCTTGTTCATTTTTACATTGAAAGAATTCCTAACAAACAAATATCAACCAGAAAACTTATGTCTGATGATTCTGCCCTAGACCTTGGGCTGTCAATCAGAGCTTACATATGAAATCTCTTGGAACTAATATATTAATAATGAAAAAAAAACCTCAAATGGATTTTGCCAAAAAAAAAAAAAAAAGAGTAGGTGAAGCAGAAGAATGCTTTTCTATGATACCTGTCACTAGTAACACTGGGGTGTCTGCAGTTTGTATGTTAAATAAAAATGATTCTCACCTTAATTGCAACTCCTCTGGTTTCTGGAAACTCCAGAAGATGGTAAGCCAGTTCTTCAATTCTGTTGATACAGACTCTTCGGTTGGAGGTTCGTTTTAAGGCCTGAACTAAAGCCCGAGTTCTGTTATCAATACTGACTCTCGCAATAATCTGATAATAAAAGCAGAGAGAGAGCATGAAACTACTCACAGAAACAAGGAGAGAACATGAAACATATATAAACCTGAAAAAGCTATTATCAAAATTTTATTTTCTTAAATTACTTGAAGTAGTGAGCAACTTGTTTGTTCGGTCAATTAATATGCTACCCTCCGCAAAGACTCAGACTGATTAACAGAAAGAATAAAATAACTTATTCAGACAGGCGTGAACTAGAGAAAAAGCAAGTATATTATCAATATAAAACAGGAACACTCCCTGCTCCCTGTCCCCACTGTCGTAGAAGACCACAAGGGGGAGGGAGTTTCAGAGCCCTCTTCCAACATGTTTTTACCCAACAGACTTGCAAAAGGTTGCTCAGGTGTCATGAAGGAGCACATGGGAGAAGGGAGTCTCATAGGTACATAGGGCTCAAACTGTTTTGGGTCTTATAAGTTAAAACCAGCACCCAGAGGCATAAAGAGAGCAGTTCTGTACCTTGGCAGCAGTGGCCCAAGGTGCAGCAATGGCTCCCAGATGTCAGAAGCAGCTGTTATTTTTGTGTTCTCCCTCTCCTCCTCCCCAAATCAGCACCAAGAGCTACTCTCCATCACCAGCCATAGTAATGCTACTGCCAGCATCTTCAACATTACCCGGAAATCTACTGGGGGCTTGTGCAGACTCTGGAGCGCTGGAGTTGCATGCTCCTAGAAACCCACTCGCATCATGTGTACTGCTACATTTTGCACTAGCTGCAGCTTCAAGTTTTCAAGGGCAGCCCCACATAAAGCTCAAAGCATAGTCTAGCCTTGAGCTTATGAAGGCATGGATGGCAGTAGGCAGATCAAAGTCTGAGAGAAAGAGCCACAGCCTTCTCACTTGAAAGAGTTGGTGAAAGGCACTCCTAGGCACCGCCACCACCTGCAGATCCAGATGCAGCAGAGGATCCAGGAGAACTTTGAGGCTGCTTACCTGAGTGACAAGAAGAGGCTAAACTGCAATGATAAAGAGTCCCAATCCCACTCTCCTCTGCCCAAGTCAAATGCTCTCACCACCACCTCTTTTTTTATTTGGATTCAGTTTCAATTGGTTCACCAGCATCTAGTCCCCAACTAAAGCCAGACACTGGGAGAGAACTGAAACTGCACCACCTGGGTCAGATGGGAAAGATAGACAGAGCTGATGGCATCTCTCTCTATATTATGCACAATGTCACCCATCAGCCTCATATACACATTGAATAGGAGGAACTACAAGATGCCCTCCCTGGGGAACACAACAGGGATTGTCCCAATAGAGGTGATGGATAAAAATTTGTTATCCCATTTGGGATTTCCCTGCTAGGAAAGAGAGGAACCAATGCATCACAGTAGGATAATGTTGTAGTAGGTGAGGCTTCCAATAAAGCCTCGCCTAAGTAAATGAATTTTAAAGCAGCTTTGAAATAAAAAAAAAAAAATCCCAATGAAAGAAGGTAAAATTAATATGCTTCTGATAACAACCTGTTATCAACTCAATATTTGTAAAGGTTAATCAAAGACTTGCCTTTTCTCTCTGAAGTGACAGGTGTTTTTCTTTCTCTTCTGCAGATTTTATCTCTTTACCATTTTGCTCTTCATCTTTTACAGACTCTTCATGTTCTTCTACTTTACCCTTCATTTCGGAAGCAGCTTTTGATTCAGCTCTTAATTTGGGAACCAGGCCACCAATATAGCTGTCTACAAAAGCTTGTACACTGTTACTAGGGTTTGAAAGGAAGCTTGCAATAGTCTTTTTAGGGGAAGCTGGAAGAGCTGTATTTGTCTTTTCAGCATCTTGAGTCTCTGTGGCAGAAATTAAGGCAGATGCTGAACTTGTGCTACTTGCATTAGTCATCTCACTTTCTGAATCAAGTTTATTTATTTCTTCAGACTTACAGTCCTGTGGAAAATCACTCCCTTTTTTCTGTGGATCCATAACAATATTAGTGCCAAAGTACAAATTGATATGATTTGCTAAAAAGTTGTAAGTCTCTCCAAAATTTGTACTGAAGTGGCTTATGTGAAAAAGGTAATCTTCTGAAATACCTTGATTAGTACTACTTGTACTTATCAATGCAGACTCCAAATGTTCATTGACATGAACAGGTTTCTTGGCAGCCAGACTATCACTGTAATCTCCCTGAATCCTGGCTGTTTGTTTATTTTTTTCTAGATTTACCTGGAGGTTATTTTCATGAGCATTACTTTGAAAAGCTTTTCCAAGAATGCCAGAATGTGGCTTGAATCGAGCTATGCGTGAAACCAGTTCACTGTGAGTACCAGAAACAACCTTAGAAACAGACTCCAGAGTGCTCTTAATTCGTGACATATGATTGTTCACTTTATTAAGTCTCTCGGGAGAAGAAGTTAAAAGTTTAGAAACTCTATAATACAGGAAGTCATGGTTATGGATGTTTTTACTATACCATAGTGTTCTATTTCTGGTCCATTTGCATTGAGTTTTGCTTGTATGAATAACTCTAAGAGGAATGGCATGGTTTTTCCTCCAGTAAAGCTTAGGTCCACACAAATAGTACAGATGCTGGTTTCTCTGCTTCCCCGAAATGCTTTTTGTGTTAATCAGGAGATACAAAAATGCCTCTAATGGCAAATTTACTGTCATCACTTATAAATCTTGATGCCTTCCATATGTTGCCTGTTTATACCATTCCAAAAGCCTAATCAAAACACCCCCCAAAAAACTACCTCCTTCACTTCATGGAGAGAGTTACCTGAAACGATAAAATGATTAGAACAAGTTAAAATAAATGCTGGGAGTAGCTTAGAAGTGATTATGACGTAGTTTGCTTTCCGCTAACAAGGGATAAACATTCAAATCAAGTAGCTTCTTCAGGGTACCACAACATTTGGTAATGACATCCTAACTTTTTCACTTACGTTATCAGTTTAAAGACACCCTAAGGTAGAAGCCAAAATCACCAAAACTACTTGGTAGCCTATAAGAAGTGGTCAAGAGCCTTTTAGGCTGCAGGGCGATTGACCCAGTTTGGGTCAGAGGTTAGGGGAGCCCTACAAGAAATGCCATTTTGTGCAGGGAAACCAAGGCTCAAATGGAGCCAGGCAGTGAACCTGACACTCCAGAAATCATTCCTCACGATTCCTTGAAGTCAACATCACTCCTTAGAGCTGCAAACCCAACTACTTTGGCAAGCAGAGACCTGTGCTGCTTTGTGTCTCAGCAGGCAGCCAGGCTCCTCTGAAAGTGCTTTCTATATCGCATATAAAACATTTAGTACTATTCAGTACTCATCAACTGCAGCCACTCCCAACCTGACAGAAGAGTCTGGCAATTAAGGGCAAAGTTACACAGTGAGGCTTAAAATGTGTCTGTGTGCTAAAGCTTGTTCAAGCTTGTTCACCCTCCCGGGATCTCGAAGGTGCGTCCCTTCAGGCAAGGGGTCACTGTGGGCCGTGCTAGCTCGCGCGAGGGCAACACACGCCTGTGCCACAGGGACAAAAAGAGCAATTTACAGCCCCCCAGTATCCCAGGATGCACCGCGCCCAGCCCCTTCCCCACGCCAACCAGGTGCAGGGCCCAGGTGCTCCGAGTCACCCCGCTCGCCCACGGCGGGTCCGAGCTGCAGTGACCCACCCACCCGCCAGCGCCGCG
>NW_005841848.1:5441606-5454442 GCF_000455745.1 Alligator sinensis | reverse complement strand
AGCGTGCGGCGTCGCGGCTGGTTGCCATGGAGAGAGGAGCTGCGGCGGCGGCTGCTGGCTTGATTGGCCCGGCGCGCTGCCGGGGGCGGGGCTAAGCCGGCGCCTGGCCGCAGCAGTGCTTGTCACTGCCCGCCGGGCGGGGCCCTGGGAGTGGGCTTTACGGTTTGGTGCCCCTGGCCCTTCGCACGTAGCTGGGCTGGGCCGGGCCGTCTCCTCTGTCTCTCGCCTCCCCCTGCCGTGCGTGCTCTGCATCGCAAAACACGCCGGTGCAAACGCCTCGAAAAGCGCCCTCAGCAAGACTGAGAAGTCAGAGCTGCTTTGAGGCTTTAGGCCCTGAAGTCTTGAGACCGCCTCGACCCCATTCTTGCAGATCACAAGTGTCACCCACTCCTAGACCCGGGGTCTTCACTTCGGTTGTGCTGAAGCCCGTCCCAGAGCACCCTCCCCACAGCGCTGAGCGGGCATCAAGATCTGGAGAATCTACTGCCTCTCCTTCCTAGTCCTGGTCCTGAGGGCTAAAGTAGGGTTACCATAGGCGCGGGCTTTCCCAGATGTGTCCTCTTTTTGAGCCCCCTGATCTCTGTCTGGGCTGTTTTTTTTAAGTCTGACCAAATGTTTGGGATTTCTCTTTGCTTTGCTGGTGGGAGCAGGAGGAGGGCGGAAGCAGCAGGGAGCACAGACATACCTGCCTGCAGCTGTGGAGGCAGGTGCAGACCCATGTGATGCTCCCTGCTGCCTCAAATCGCCCTCCCCCTGCTCCCAGCAGCAGAGAAAAGCAAAATCTCTCACATTTGGTCAGGGCAAGGGGACAGGGACCAGGGCTGCAACAGGGCAGGGGAGGCAGAGGGGTTGCCTGCCCCTCCAGCAGGGGAGAAAGATCGGGGAACTGAGGGCAGCGAGGAACGCTATAGCTGGCTGGTAGCGCAGGGGTCAGTGCCTGCGCTCACAGGGCTGGAGCGGCCAGGAGACACTACCCAGAGGGAGGAAGGAGGGGGGAGTGGGTTGTGGTCATGCTACCTGGCATGTCCCATCCCAGGCTTCTGGCTACCCCCCAGGGCAGGGGGTGCCAGAAGCCTCCCCTCCTTTTCCCTCCAGCCCATGCTGGGGCAGGACACACTCCACCACTGCCTGCATGTCTGAGAGGGGCACAACCGGGGGGGGGGGGAGGGCAGGTGTTTTGTGGGTTGTGAGTGCAGGTTACTGACGGTACCAGGGAACTGTGGGTCAGGAGTGAGGGGCACCATTGGGGGGAGAAGAGTTGCAGGTCGGGAGTGAAGAGCGCCATCATGGCCCAGGGGGGCAGGGTACTGCAGTTTGGGAGTGTGGGGCACTGGCAGGGCTGGGATCAGTGAGTTGAGAGTGAGGGGCAGCAGCTGGGCGGGGCTAGGGCTTGGCAATGAGGGACAGGGCATCAGCATGTCACTGCCCACTCACCACCATATTCCTCCTCTCCCCCCACACGTGACGGGTCTCCTCTTTTTTGGACCTGGAAATATAACCCTAGAAAGTGCTATGCCTCATTTATGGCAGGATACATCCAGCTTGAGCAGAGAGAGAGTATGGAGGAGTAGGGACTTCCAGAGATCTTCTAGTCCAACCCTCTGCCAGAAGCAGGATCATCCCTATCCAAACCATCCTATGCAATCCATAATTTAAGTGGCCCAGCAGATGCAGTTAGCTGGGTTAATGTGAAGTCAAGTAGAAGGCAGGGTAGATTTACATGATAGATAGAAGATTTATAGATTCCAGGGTCAGAAGGGACCTCAGTGGGCCATCTAGTCCGACCCCCAGTAAAGGGTAACCAAACCTGGGATCATGTGATCCCAGCCAGGTGCCCGTCCAGTCTCCTCTTGAAGACCCCCAAGGACGGGGTGAGCACACCTACCTTGGAAGCCCATTCCAGATCCTGGCAACCCTGACCATGAAGAACTTTTTTCTAATTTCCAGTCTAAATCTACTCTCCAATAGCTTATGGCCATTGTTCCTTGTTATTCCAGGGGCTGCCCTGGTAAACAAATCATTGCCTACTTCTTGCTGCTCCGCTCTTATGAATTTGTACGCCGTCACAAGGTCCCCTCTCAACCTTCTCTTGGAGAGACTGAAAAGGTTGAGGTCCCTTAGCCTTTCCTCATAGGGCCTTCTCTGCAGGCCTCCCGTCAGATGAGTGGCTCTTCTTTGGACCCTCTCCAGGTTGTCTGCATCCCGCTTGAACTGCGGCATCCAGAACTTGACACAGTACACCAGCTGCGGCCTGACCAGTGCTGCATAGAGAAGGAGAATCACCTCCCTGGACGTGTTTGTGAAGCACCTACGGATGCACAACAAGGTGCAATTTGCTCCGCCGACTACTTCATTACATTGATGACTCATGTTCATCCTGGAGTCAGCCATGACTCCAAGATCTCTTTCTGCCTCAGTGGTGCTGAGAATGTCGCCCCCCAGCCTATAGGTATGATGGCAGTTTTTCCTCCCTAGATGCAGCACCTTGTACTTGTCCTTATTGAATTGTATCCTGTTGTTCTCTGCCTACTTCCCCAACCTGTCGAGGTCAGCCTGGATCTGGTTTCTCCTCTCCAGGGTGTTAGCTTCACCCCATATTTTAGTGTCATCTGTGAATTTGGACAGCGTGCTTCACACCCCCTTGTCCAGATCACTCAAGAAGATGTTGAACAGCACCAGCCCCAGAACTGAGCCCTGAGGGACTCCACTGCACACATCTTTCCAGGTTGACACTGACCCATCCACCACCACCCTCTGAGTGTGACCCCAGAGCCAGTTTGCTACCCATTCTACTGTATAATCATCCATGGCAGATCTTCTCAGTTTATTAATAAGGATGGTATGGGAAACCACGTCAAAGGCCTTCTTGAAGTCCAGATAGATAACATCCGCCTTGACTCCTGCATCTAAACATTTGGTGGCTTTGTCATAGATAGATAGATAGATAGATAGATAGAACAAGCTTTCATGAGCTGAGGCTCACTTCATCAGCTGCTGTGAAAGGACACGTAGAAAGCAGAATATAGGAAAATGAGAGAAATTAGAATACACAAGACAAGATTGCAGCCAAAGGTCCCTGTTAAACCCTTCTCCCTAAATTAAAGATTAGTTAAATTCCTGGTGTTCTGTCCCATGAAGATACTTGTACACTTATCAGATCACTTCTCAAGGCATTTTGATAGGTTAAATAGATTATTTCACAGTAAACCATAGTTTCCAACTCTTGAATTATTTTTATAGGCACAGTACTGTATAAGCATTTCACTAATGGTCTCACCAATGCCATGTATGGTGCCTTCCTTTTCAGAGTCACTGCTTTCCTGGTTACCCAGGTATTCTGAATGTATTCTGTATTCCTTGTCTGTATGTGCATAACTTTGTGCTGGCTATTTTGAAACATGTTTTGAATGTGCCCAGGTTATCAAGAAATATTGATCCCCTTTATGATTGTTCTGGTCTTACCATCATTATTTTTCCAGTTGTTGTGTCATGCATATTTTATCATCAATGGGTGCATCTACATGAGAGTCTTACTGCTGAGTTGGCTAATTAGCACTGCACTAAAGCATCACTGTCTACACGTGCACTTCTATTAGGCTGGAGTAAACTAATTAACTCCACTGTAGGATAGGACTACTGGACAAAAGTACTATGCTACGGTAACACGTGTAGGCAGCCCTGCACTGTAGCACCCTCATGCCCCAGCCAGCCCCTCCACAGCATGTTGAGCCAGGTCAGAGCAGCCCTAGGCTGGCAGACTGATCCCCCACTTCCCCCGGGTTCCTTGCCAGCCAGGGCTGCAGCACCCTGGCTCAACATACTGCAGTACCAGGCACACATACAAACACTGCACCCAGGAGCAATGAACTCCTGTGCAAACTGCACCAGAGTTTATTGCATTTCATTAATATCACATGTAGGTACACCCAGTGATTTTATATTTACTTTCAGATCACTGATGAAAATGTTGGATACTGTTTTGGGCCTGGTATCAATCTTCACAGAACCAAACAAAGGTCCCATTCAATTAATATATATATCCCTTGGACAACTAATTTTTGAGATCCATCAGCTAGTCTTTCATGAACTTAAGAGTTCAGTAACTGATATTATGAAGTCAAGTCAGTGCCTGGGGCAGTTGCCCCTATCACACCCATCTTCCCTCCCAGTTATACCACTGCATGACACTGCCCAGCTCTGCTGCTATTCCTGGGCCTGCAAGCAACGAAGTGGGGAGAGACGGGGGGAGGGTGATAGATAGCTGCCCTGGGCCCATTTTTTCTATACTTTGCCTCTGATTGACATAGTGGGTATAGACCCTTAATTAGACAATAAAACAATTCAGATACAAAATACAAAGGATTACTTCAAAGTGGTATATGTATTTGGCTTAGTTGCATTTATACATATTTTAAAACATATCTGAAGTTGATACAGATATACAGATACAGAGATATAGAAGTTGTAGAATGATATATAGTTCACAAATTATAGCAGATCTTCTTACTTTGCTGACAAGGAGTACTACTTTGATGTCAACCAAATTTGGGTATGAATGTTGTATCTTGACCATTATTATTGTGAGAACCACTCAGTGAGCTGATACAGAATAGTCAATCTTAAATGATGTGCTTTCCTGCCATTATATATTGTAAATTATTTGCAACATATAGGGTTGTACATTTACCTAGGAACATTATTTGGAGGAAAAACCACAGTCATGGCACTTTATGATAAACCTTTTTACCTTCTTCTGACATTTTTCTTCAAAAACTTGTGTCCCCTGGCCCGTGAGTTAAGAAGTTAATAAGATTGTTAGAGGAAGAAAAGGACATAAGGGAATCTCTGAGTTAAGCAATTCTCTTTATTCCCCATGAGAAAACTGAGCCTCAGTTTTTACAGCTGTTCCATTTGGACAGACTTCACTGACTACAGACTATACTCAGGGGAACCAAGTTTGCACAAACAGCTTTCAGGACTGGGACATTACTTTCCAGATTATAAACCTTTTCAAAGGTGTATATACGGGTGTGGATAGATAGAGAGATAGAGAGATAGATAGACAGACAGTTGGGTCTGTATGTGTACTTTTTTTAAAAGGTGGCACTGTTAATGGAGAGTAACCCTCTTTATACGGCTTAGGCATCTGAGAGAAGCATAAAAGCCTTTCATGGTTAGTTTCCGTATGGAGAATATTGGAAGGTATCAACAGCAGTTGCCTGCTTATTATTATACAAATAATAATTTTATGAAGAGACCTTAAGACTGCTGGACAGACCACTGACTTGTGCACTCAGTGATGAACATCTGCCTGGCGCCAAGACACCGGATGACCCAGAAGGCTGCTCGGAAATGGCTGAATGTCACAGCTCTGAAGGACCGGGGACAGTGAGAGGAGTTCCAGGCCCAGTTGTATAGTGCACTGGAGCAAGTCCCTACTGCTGATGACATCTCCATTTAGGCATGCTGGGAGCAACTCAGGTCTGCTATCCAAGACGCCTGCGCACAGACTATTGGGTTCGCATCATGACAGAACCAGGGCTGGTTTGTCAACAATGGCACTCAGATCTGCGAAACACTCAAAGGGCAGCCAAAGGAAACGGTACAAAGACACACCCAAGTCGCCCACAAGCACGGAGACATCAACACCAATGGCTGGGAGGAGTAAGCTAATGACCGCTCGGTGTGGCACCACCTGGTCCACCAATGACTTGATACTGAGGTGGAACGATGGCAGCAGAGGAAGGATAAGGAGACCAACTCAGGGCTGCGAATCCGATTCTCCTGCGCAACAACATACCCCCATTGCCAAAGAATGTGTGTATCCAGAATTGAGCTCCTCAGTCACCTGAGGACCCATCAAGCCTGACGGGTGTCTTCCTCAACTCTGAGGCACTGCCACCTCTGCCGACGATGACTCTGACAACAGGCAGAAGCTTTAGCATCCTCTTGGGTTTTTTTTAACTTTGTAAATATAGAAATTGGATATTCTGTATTATAACACTAGATGGCAGCCAAAAAGGCCAAAAACACGCAAAAAACTGAACTCATGCAGACCTAGCTTTCAAAGCTACTACATTGCAAAGTTAATTCACAATTGATTTTATTCATTTAGAATTCTCAACATATTAAGAATAGAGAGTAATGGATGAGGAAACAAATCATCATGTTCTTTAAACACTCAGTGCTTTCATCTGTTTTCTATTTTGCTTTGTTTCTGACATGGGTGCTGTTTTTAATTGCCTAGAACATTTTCTTTGTTGCAGTATGCTTTGTCATTGCTTTTTCCTCTCAATCAGGTGCCTCTTGTATCTTTCCCTCTTTGGGGAAGAATTAAAAATGATTAATCCTAGGATTAAACAACTCAACCAAATACAAAGTAGGCTTGTGAGTAAAGCTTCCCCATGGCTGTGCTTAGAATCCAAATGATTCAAGGCCTGACACTGAAAGATGCTTAGTGTCTTCATCTCACATTAGCTGGAAAATTTAGGGTGCTCAGCACTTTAATTGGACTGGGGCCTATTAATTTTTTCTTGAACTATAATTTATAGGAAATGTCACAGAGGTGACAGTTATAGAAAAGGCAGCTCCATTTGATAGAAAGTTTTATAAACATGTATCCATCTTGGCAACTGAAGAAACCTTCTGAGCTCTTCCTTATTTTCTCCTTTCATCCCAACATCATCTAGTCAAAAGGATTAAGTTCCTGCAGTAGGAGGGTTAGATGTCTCAAAGGAACAACAATCATAAAAAGATTCAAATTCATCTCATTATGAGATCCATAAGGTTATGTGAACAAATAATTTACTTAACCGTAATATTGAAGTTTTGGAAGAACATTCATTGTTCTTACCATATACTCTTTATCAGGATTATAGAACATGAATCTCAGATTTGATTTGATTTTAAGTGGATTTTTCAGGGTGCCTGAGAGGGTGTGACCAACTTTCATTTAAAACTAAATCCTATATACTGATTTACTTTGGTACTTAATGTAGCTGCATAACTGCTGTATTTCACATGTAGGCACAGTTTGAATTCTAGACCTGTGGTGGAATAGGATCATCCAGATATGCTCCCTGCCAAGTTGCTACCCTAGAACACAGCAGACAGCATCATGCTCCCTAATGGTTTTCTGCACCTTGCATTTAATATTCATTGGATAAACATTAGGGGAAGAGTTTCTACCTCACTGAGGGCAAAGGCCGGGATCAGAGCGCCTCCGTTTTGGAGCACCATTAGTTCCACTGAGCCAGCCTTCCTCTAGCTTGTTTGTCTCTTCCTGGCCCTATATATTTTCTCCTGATTCCCCCATGAATCATCTTCAGGAGGATGGCTGGAGAGGACTCTAAACAATACCTAACCTATGTTATGGACTAGAACTCAGATTTCCCGTTTCCTAGCCAAGTGCCCCAACCACTGGGCTAACTAGTAGGATAGTAGGCAATGCAAGTGCCAAAAATGTTAGTTATGCATTTAGTGGATGCATTTTAGATGTTTACTCAAGATGTTAAGTAGGACAAAACTTTATCCTAATCCTTGAGAGACACCTCTTCTGACTCAGTTCATTATCATCAGTATGAAACTTATTCCACTACTGTCTTGATGCCAAAATGTCAACAAATGAATTGATATCCCCCAAATTTATCATTTTGGGAACAAAACATCTTTTTCACCCACCAAAACACATCGTATTCTTCTCACAACCTTCAGTCCTTTCACCAGCCCACCACTTGTCCATCTTCCTGACCTCCCCGCTCTCCAGTACCACAGTGGTTCCTGTAAATGAGAGCAGTTCTCTATAGTACTAGAAATGTCAGAGATTGGAATTGGAAGAGTTTTAATATAAAGAATCTATCTAGGATGGTGTAACGGGAGGAAAGGTAATGTTTGCTGTACAGCATAGCTAGCAATTATAGTGATTTGAATAGGTAGTACCTGTTAAAAGGAGTTCACTTTTCATAGATTCATAGATGTTTGGGTCAGAAGAGACCTCAGCAGATCATCGAGACCGACCTCCTGCCCTGGACAGAAAGAGCACTGGGGTCAGATGACCCCAGCTAGGTGCATATCTAGCCTCCTCTTAAAGACCCGCAAGGTAGAGGAGAGCACCACCTCCCTTAGAAGCCTATTCCAGATTCTGGTTACCCTCACTGTAAAGAAGTTCTTCCTGATGCCTAACCTAAATCTGCTCTCCTTAAGTTTGTGGCCATTGTTCCTAGTTACTTCAAGGGGTGCCCTGGTAAACACTCCAAGGGGTGCCCTGGCTGCCCCCCCCTGATGAATTTGTAGGCAGCCACAAGATTGCCTCTCAGCCTTCTCTTGCGGAGGCTGAAGAGATCCAGGGCCTTCAATCTCTCCTTGTAGGGTTTTGCCTGCAGGCCCCTAACCAGAATCTCTTAGGGGATTACAAAGGCACACAGTACTTTATTTTATATAGTTAGTGCTACTCTTTTATGACAAGAGTTGCATGATCTTCTGAATCTTCAGTTGCAGTATACTACTATAATGCTTACAGCTAAATCTTAATAAAGGATGCATTTAACTTAGTACAATGGTTATAGCAATAATAATATTTTCTAGGTGTTCAGGATATTGAACAATTTTTTTTTAATATTACAACAGTTTCCAACACCAGCTGAAAGAAAGTTATATTTAAAGAATCATTTACAAGTGAGTGAAGTGAGTGAAGTCCTGCTGTGGGAATTCAAATGTAGCAATTAGGAAGGGAAGCTACATTTTTAAGGGCAAAATCTTCCATATGTGTGCTAGAGAGACTTCTACCTGCCATAGTCGGTCAAGAGACACCCATCTGATCTAAGAATTTGACCTCCAATGAACAATAAAGCTCCCAGTTTCAGTGAGGCAGGTTAAAAGGTTATTTTCTTGACAGAATCTCTTAGGGGATTACAAAGGCACATGGTACTTTATTTTATATAGTTAATGCTACTCTTTTAGGATAAGAGTTACATGACCTTCTGAATCTTCAGTTATAATATACTACTATAATGCTTGTGGCTAATTCTTAATGAATGATGCATTTAATTTAGTACAATCTCATTCCACACTGTTCTGTAATGGTAATTACATTAATTTGATGTGTTGCAGTCCTGCAGTTTAAAGATGTAAAGCTGGGTTTGCTTTAATGTGGCTTTTAATCTTATTAAAGTAATTTCCCCTCCCTCCTTCCTCATTAAATACCAACAGTGAACATACCCAGCTGTGAAATGAATGTATTTTTATGGAGAGGGAAGAGCTTCCAGGTTAAGTGGTGGGAAGAAAGTGGCTTTTCTAGTGTTAATTCTTCAGTACACTTTGGGGAGCACTGAAAAAGAAAGTCTGAATCAGGCAAAGTCAAGGGCTTTGTTATATCTTGGCTAATATTCCTAGTTGTCCTATTTTGACTCAAGTCTGCCCAGGACCAGACTATTTTTTTTTCTTTAAAAAGGTTTAAATGCATAACAAAGAATGCAGGGGTTTAGGCTGTAGCCGTGTTGGTCTAAGGACATAGGCAGACAAGGTTCCTTGGGTGAATTTGATATCTTTTATTAGACCAACCCAAACGGTTGGAGAATAGTTATTAAGCAAGCTTTCAGGTTCAAAAACCCTTCGTCAGGCTCACAAAGAATGCTGTGTTTTAATTTTGTACTATATGGCAAAATGTATATTTTATTTTGTACTATGGTACAAATGCAGGGGGTACAGAGGTCCCCATTGTGTTATATTGCTTTACATGCACATCCCCCCCCTGCCCCCACAGACAAATTAAGAGCTATTTCCTGCCTTAAAAAGTTTGCAATCTAACAGGCAAGAAGTGAAAGAAAAGAAGCCTTGTGATCTGTATTCTGCAAATAGAAGTAACACAAGAGATCACAGAAGTTTGTGGCAGAGATAAGAATTTAACCAACCCCTTGTTCAGTGCCACAAAATCACACTTCCTTACTAATGATTCAGCACATCAAACCCTTCATCTCATCATTAGTATAGGTCAATTTATCAGGTTTTGCATGTTTATGTACCTTTACAAATATAGTTGCATATGTGTATAAGCCATGAGATAGGCTTTACAGGATAGTTTTATAAACTGAAACACTTAATATTTTTCCTTACATTGCCCTTTATTGAGAAAATAATTGTAATTACAGTCTCAGAGGTAATGACATTATTAAAGACTCAGATTAAAGCTGTACCACATGGAGAATTATTATACTGACTCTCAGTATTCTGGCTAATCTATTAAGAATGTAGTGTCTCCTACCCAAGTTCTTTATCAGATCTATTGAAAAAGAGTGTCTTCCTTGAGAAATAATATGCTTTAAATGTAGGACTAGAAGCCACAAAAACTGATTCTTTTCCAGAAATTAACGGTGGTTTGCCATGTAACATTGGGCACATCACTCAAATGAGAGTAACAGTATTTATTTAACAAATAATGTTTGTAAAATTCTTTCAAATACAAAGTACTAAGATGTGGCATGAATGGAACTAGAATCCATAGATTGGCCCAGCTGGTAATTTCTATCCGAAGTGCATTTTGATGGAAATCTGGGTTTTTGAATGAAAAACAATATTTTTACAGAAAATTTCTGCTTTCATTGAAAAATGTTCTCAGTCAGTGGGGCTTTGGGGGACCTAAAATGATTCAGTTTTCAGCTTTTCACTCTTTTTTTTCTCCTCAAAAAAGCTGGAATTTTTAATTGGGTGAAAAGAAAACACTATTCCAATCAGTTGTACTCAGAACCTCTTGTCCCACTCAGAATCCACTGAAAAAAAATGCATGCCAAAGTACTGGGTAGCCACAACACTTCTGTCTCCATCAGGAGCTGGTGCAAATGGCACTAAGTACTCCAGAAGGGGTGTAAGTGGATGGCCTGGAAACAGTCTCAACCTCTGCTACTTTTTATGCCATATACATTCTTAAATTGTTTCATATTAACTACGCACCTACCAGTACTACAATAAACAACTTAAGTAACATAGGTCATGTATGTGGATGTTTTAGAAACTAATGACAATTTCAAAATAAAACTATTTTGCATACAATGATCATTTACTGGACCACATCATTTCTCTACCAAGTTCTAAATGGTAAGTGTGTTTAACAATGCTGTCATCAGTGTTCCCCATATAATTTCCTACTTGGTTGCAGACGTACAGCCTGGGCAGCCATGTTGCCATAAGTTTCTGAAACACCCTCATATGTTTTGTTCTCTCTTCCATTCTCTTTCCGGGGAGAACTGTGAACATAGTCCAATGCTTTGGTTTAGTAGCTTGGTTTGGTAACTTACATGTGTCATAACCCAAAGGTATGATTTTGTGTGTGCTTCGGCACCAGAATTATCCCCGCCAGGTTGCAACTTCATTGCACGGTGGAGTTTTCTGCTGCGGAGGAAAACTCCGGTGCAGGGACGAGTTTCCTGCCTATTTGCAGCTTCTTTTGCAGGGTGCATTGCTCAAGTTGCAAGAGAAATGCACGGTGCAAAAGAGTTCCCGCCACCCGCATGCAAATTTGTGTCCCGCTATTGGCTAGTTCTAAATTATTCCCACGTGGCGGCTAGCGATTGGCCTGTTAGCCGTATAAGAGGCTTGAGCGGTTTCTGCCCAAGCTGAAGAGGACTCCACATCCATCTCGTGGGGACTCTGGGTACACGGCAGGGAAGTAAAGAC
The DNA here is from genome assembly GCF_000455745.1 of Alligator sinensis. Lineage (NCBI taxonomy): Eukaryota > Metazoa > Chordata > Crocodylia > Alligatoridae > Alligator > Alligator sinensis. Next base: position 5,442,775 of record NW_005841848.1, on the reverse strand, counting down.
CCCTGTGTGAGATTCAGTGACCGTCCGTGTTGTCTTTGTCTGTAACTGCAACTCAAGCAAGTTTTCCAGCCTACACCACTGCCATCTTTGGTGTAAGTAAACAATCTTTAAAACTACTGCTACGAGTCTGTGCCTAATTCTAGCTTGTCGCGACCCTCTCTCCGACCCTGCGTGCCCGGGCTGCTGGCCACAGCCCGCGTGCAGCACGAAAAAGGGCCCGGCTCGCGCCCGGCTCGCACATGGCGACGAGGATGGGATCAGGAGAGATCTCGCTGGAGCTAGAATTAGATAGGAACTGCCCTTGGCATGACGGCAAGCGCCAGGTGAAAAGTTTTAAAGAGCTGAAAGTGCATATCGCTTACCACCAGGCGGGCGGAACAGGTGAGAAATATATCAGCGGACGCTTTTTGCTGAAGGGAGAAGGAGCCTCCGAGGACGGAGCCCCGAGGGAGAAAGAAGCGTGTTTGCTCCCCGCGGTGTTCGGGTGTATTATGGGCAACGAGAGGGTCCTGTTCAGGCCCCTCGATACTGTGTCCCTTGCCGGACCCAACCCGACAGGCGAAACGAATGCAACTTTCACCGAGGAGTGTGCTCGTTGCCGGCGATGTGTTTGGGAGAGTGAGGAGCTGTTGCCGGTTGACTGGTTCTCCCCTGGCGCGGTGATGTCTAGATTGAGGGGGCGCAAGCTCCGTGAAGATCCGAGAACAGAGAGACACACCGCGGATGAGAGGGTGGCCCTACGGTACGACAAGGGGGGAGAATTGAGTGATTTAATGAATAAAAAATTAAGTTTGAGAGCCCAGCTGCGTGTGGCCGTTCAAGCGGTCGGAGAAGCAGCTGAGAGAGGGGATCTTAGAACGCCAGCCCAAGATGGCGCCGAGCAAGAGGGAGACCACGTGGAGAAGCCGAAAGAAAAGGGTGGAGCTTTGGAGGAACCCGGGAGAGTTCGGTCGGTGACTCCGCCCATCGACGCAGCGTCGTCTCCGGCGACCCCGCCCAGCGACGCAGCAACGTCTCTGCCGACCATGTCCTCTTGCCGATGAAAGGAAAAGTCAAGCGGAGGAGTGCATCCGCCCCTCCTGTCTGTAACAACAACAATGACCCCTACAATAACAACAGCAACGACTTATAGAGAGACTGATCAGCCTATAGCATCAACCATCCGAGTC
>NW_005841848.1:5440752-5441402 GCF_000455745.1 Alligator sinensis | reverse complement strand
CAACCTGAGGAAACTCTGGCTGTGTGGTTGGGACGTTTGGTCGTGGAGCTTGGATCCGACCTCTTAAACCAGGAAGAAGCAAGCTTTTTGGTCAGACAAGCCTCATGGAGTAGAGGACATGTCACTGACATCGACATGGTGACGATTAACGTCCATTGGCCTATTCCAATTCCAGCGCTTGTAGCAGGATTGATCGAACAAAAGGCCCACTCATGGCATGATGGACGGCCAGAGCATACCAGTGCAGAGCAGCTTATGCTAGCTATCATTGGAGTTTCGTATTGTGCCTGGAACCCCAGAGCATGCGCACTGGGATTAACACCACTCCAGTGGATACGACCGTGGCCTCACCGTCACCTGCGGAACCCTGGAACTGTTCCGATAACCATCCACGGCATAGGCAGTTGTCTCGAGATTCATGGGCGAAAGAATACAGGTGTTTTACGAATTATGCTGAACCCAACGGTGGATCACCCCGTAAGTAACCTCCTTCATCAGTTGCCAAGACTGCGTATCCTGATGGAGCCAAAATTGTCCAGCGATCGGGAACCTCAGCACCCAACTGAGGTTCGAAACACAAGACACCGCGAGTCCGAACGTCCAGTGTTGCCCCAGAGAACACAAGAGGAGCGATACATGTTTGGATTTCT
>NW_005841848.1:5434753-5440023 GCF_000455745.1 Alligator sinensis | reverse complement strand
ACGTGGCGGCTAGCGATTGGCCTGTTAGCCGTATAAGAGGCTTGAGTGGTTTCCGCCCAAGCCGAAGAGGACTCCACATCCATTTCGTGGGGACTCTGGGTACACGGCAGGGAAGTAAAGACCCCTGTGTGAGATTCAGAGGAGCTTGGCGACCTGATCCATCGCCCACCTCTTCCCGTCTTCGAGCGATAAAAATTATAAGACGTATCTACGAGTCCGATTTTGGTGGCGCGCTCACCCAGAGCATCCGGAGCTCTGTTTCCGTGGAGCCTAGCAAACTCCACGTGACCGTCCGTGTTGTCTTTGTCTGTAACTGCAACTCAAGCAAGTTTTCCAGCCTACATCACGACCATCTTTGGTGTAAGTAAACAATCTTTAAAACTACCGCTACGAGTCTGTGCCTAATTCTAGCTTGTCGCGACCCTCTCTCCGACCCCGCGTGCCCGGGCTGCTGGCCACAGCCCACGTGCAGCACGAAAAAGGGCCCAGCTCGCGCCTGGCCCGCACAATATGCAGAGCTAGCTTTAGGGAAAAAGGCACCCTGGGCAAACTCATATTTTGATGCCGCCCCGCCCCCCCCCAGTTAACCCCTCGGGCATCTCCCCCTCACACCTCAACAGCGCTGCTGCAGGCAGAGGCAGGGGCATAGGACTAGATCACATGCCACCCTACCTGCACTGCCCAACCTGGCTGCTCCTGAGCAGTGGTCTCAGGGACACCACCTCCCAGTCCATGGGCAGATGATACCACTCCTGCCCTGCGTTGCCCTCCAGCAGGCTGCCAGGGCAAGCTGCACTGTTGGGGTTGTCATGACAGGGCAGGGAAATGTCCTGCTGCCACCTGAGCCCAACATAGGGCTGGGGCCACCTGGGTGGGGAGCAGCACAGGGGGGACTGGAGTGGAGCAGAGCATTTACCTGCTCCAGAGGGCATGGGGTGGGCTGGGATGGGCACATGGAGCAGAGTGCAGCCAGTGGCTAGAAAGGGAAAGTTTGTGAGAGGGAGGAGCAGAAGGCTGGGAGTCAATCAGGAGGCAGCAGGGCTGGGCTGGCCCACCCCCCATCTCCCTCTGCCCCCACTTCCTTGTGCCACATCATCAGGCAATGGGGAGCAGGGGAGGGGTGCTACCCCAGATGGGGGTGCATGAGAGGACCCCATTGGGATATGGGGTGGTGGCTGGGCTCAGCTGGCCTCGGGCAAGGATTGGCCAGGGTGGGGCACAGCAGCAGGGTGTTTGGCACCCCCCTGATCATGGTGCCCTGGGCAGGTGCCCTGGGCAGTCGCCCACCCCTAAGGCTGTCTATGTTTCTTTCTATCACTGAAGGTAAAGTCAAAAAAGGCTTCCTGTGCTTGCACTTGAGGAAGAAGGTGCTAATGTTTGTAAGCATCGTTATTGCCTGCAGGAGCTCATTCTACAGTCTTGGACTGGCCCTGGAGGAGCATTACGTTTATGGAAGAAAGTTTCATTGTTATCAACCACAGCCTTCAAGCTGTCTTCTAATGCCTTGAGGTCAGTGCTAGAAGTGTGCACATTGCAGATTTTTAAGGATGTGCTAAATGCTGCTGCTAGGAGTGTTCTGCCATACCCCAGATAGTATCCCTGTCTGCCTTATATTCATAGAGTTGTTTAGCTATTACCATATGTCTGCTTACTTCCAGTGCTCCTCCCTATCAGCTTTCTGGCTATCCAGTGATAGACTAGATGTAAAGATCCATTTATACGATTTTTTTTGCTTTGGCATAACTATTTGAGTTACAGGTATAATTTTTTTCTTTTTTAAAAAGCAATTTTTTTGGGTCATTCTCTAATGCAGAGGTGTTAAAGATATGGGCTGCAGGGCGTATCTGGCCTGTGAAGCACTAGGATCTGGCTTGTGGGTCTTGGACTGACCCCACACACTACATGCGACACATGTTGGCCCCAGCCATGTATGCTGTAAGTGGTGCATGAAGCCAGTTTGGTGCGTGCATGTTAGGGTTGGAAGGGACCTCAACAGATCATCGAGTCCGACCCCCCGCATAGGCAGGAAAGTGCTGGGTTTAGATGACCCCAGCTAGATGTCTATCTAACCTCCTCTTGAAGACCCCCAGGGTAGGGGAGAGCACCACCTCCCTTGGGAGCCTATTCCAGACCTTAGCCACTCTAACTGTGAAGAAGTTCTTCCTAATGCCCAGTCTAAATCTGCTCTCTGCTAGCTTGTGGCCATTATTTCTTGTAATCCCCGGGGGTGCCTTGGTGAATAAAACCTCACCAATTCCCTTCTGTGCCCCTGTGATGAACTTATAGGCAGCCACAAGGTCGCCTCTCAACCTTCTCTTGCGGAGGCTGAAAAGGTCCAGGTTCTCTAGTCTCTCCTCGTAGGGCTTGGCCTGCAAGCGCTTAACCATACGAGTGGCCCTTCTCTGGACTCTCTCCAGGTTATCCACATCTCTCTTGAAGTGCGGTGCCCAGAATTGCACTCAGTACTCCAACTGCAGTCTGACCAGCGCCCGATAGAGGGGAAGTATCACCTCCTTGGACCTATTCGTCATGCATCTGCTGATGCACGATAAAGTGCCATTAGCTTTTCTGGTGGCTTCGTCACACTGCCGACTCATGTTCATCTTGGAGTCCACTAGGACTCCAAGATCCCTTTCCGCTTCCGTGCCACCAAGCAGGTCATTTCCTAGGCAGTAGGTGTGCTGGACATTATTTCTTAATGAGTTATAGTATCATGCTGGATGCACATTTAAAAAAAAATTAAAAATAATTCTAAAAAAAAAAATAATATCTATGTAAATTTATCCTGAACTTTGTTTTGAATGAATGAAGAAACTGCAAAGAGTATGTGTGCTGTGCTAAGGCTTAGACACTACTAAATATATTAACCCAAATTATATCTGAAATAGAGTAAAAACTTATGCTAGTAGGACTATTTGCAAAGGAAGGACATATTCAGTATGTGCAAAAGTGGTAGTCTTTCACACAATGGGCTTGCCCTTTAGCTATGTCTACACTAATAATCACTGCACTTTGCTGTACAGAGGTAGCTGACTCTGTCTATTAGAATCCTGCTTGGCTAGTCCTCCAATACTATCCCACAGTAGCTGTGGGCTACATAGTCTGGGTTTTCTACTTAATCTCCCACCAGCCTCCAAAAGAATAAAAACTAATTGGTAGCTTGCTTATATTGTGCATCGTTTAAGACTTAGTTTTCCATCTGGCTTTTGCCTGTTTCAATAATTCTAATTCCAGCTGAAGAAAACTGAAGATGTCCACCCAGCATATTCATTTAACCTCCTCTAAGTATATTGGTTAAACAATTAACTGATAACACAGTAGCTTGGAAACAGCTGCTGGTGGGAGCCACTCCAGATCCCAGAGCCCTTTGACTGGGGGGAGGGGAAGAGGAGGCAAGCCCAGTCAGACAACATAGCCCATGGGAAGCACTGGGCTTGGGGAGAGGGGCACCTGTAAATGAGCAACTAATTGCTAAATTGATGAGTCATTAGGCTGCTTGCTGTTTTCCTCTTAGGCTATGGGTACTAGTCCCCCTTGCCCATCTTCCTCCCCCTCCCCTCCTCCTCACTTCTCTCTCCCTCCCTCCTGCCTGCCCTGCTGCCTTCTGATTCTTGCTGGGCACCACATGGTTTTCCTTCCCCCTCTTCCCTACCAGACTGTGCCCATCCTAAAGGATGCTGGTAGCTAACCGGTTATCATTGTAGTTATCAGTTAAGTGATTACCTTTGACATCCCTAGTTGCCAGCTGGTAAGAAGAACACATCTAGCTGTTGGTTAACTTCTGGGATGAGTGCCGGCATAGTATAGGATAGGGCTGCGGGGCCCGACAGCTCTGCGCCCTGTGAGCTTGGGTCATAGGGACATGAGCACACCCAGTTCTAGCACCCCAGTGGAGATCGCCATGATTCTCACATGCCACGTCTTGATGTTGAACTTGTCTTAGGCGGCAGGTGGTTGTAACAGGGAACCCTAACCCTGTTACTAAGAGATAGGGTGGTCCCTTTAAATCCAGAACCTTCCAGTCATGGCTGGCCGGTCAAGTAGGGGTTAAGGCTCAAGCCCTGCCAGCTGGTCAGGTGACAGGAAGAGGAAGGCCAGGATCCAACAAGTGGCAAGTGGAGAAGGCCAGAGGGGCAGCAGGGAGGTGGACTCCCAATGACCATGGTGCCGCGGCTGCAGTCTGTCAGAAGGCTATGCCATGCCCTGAGCCATCCTCATGATCATCTAAAGGAAGCAGGCATGTTGCCTCTCTTGTTTCTGTATTATCATTTTTCCATTATATGGCCTTAAAAGCCTATGTTTTGTGTTGAATGTTAAGACCGGTGGTTTGGGTTAGGCTATTTGGGGAAGGAGGAGGCCTCATTGGGGGCCCACTGCAGTGTGGGGACCCTGGTGTGTTTTTGGGGGGTGTTTTTTTTTTTTTTTTTTTTTTTTTTTTAGAGCTAGAGTCTGGGAGTCAAACCCTGACTAGTGGGGGTTTTGACTGACAGGCCTAGCTAGAGAGAAAAGTGGTAGGCCTACAGCAGCTGAGACCCCAACATAAAGAGGAATTTACAAATACCATCTGCAAGGCTTGGGCTGCAGTGTAGGGGAGGAACGGAGCCGCAGATAGTGTCTCCTGGCATTGGGGCATACAATGGACAGCCTCCTGCTTAATTAACAACAATTAATTAACAACAAGGCATGGCAGAAGAGAAGACGGGCGGTTGGCCCATAACAGGTGGGCAGGGCCACCAGTAGATGGACCCCGAGCAGGCCCCCTAGTTACAGTGGTCTACTCCTGCTGCATGTAGTCCTGGAGGAGCTGGGTCCGGTTCTTCTATGGGACTCCAAACTCCCCTACACCCTGTCCAAGCACCACCCTGTGGTTACAGCATCCATTGCGCCTTCGGTTCTCAACGGGCACTTCCTCTGTTCTTGGCCCCTCCAGATTCATAGATTCATAGATGTTAGGGTTGGAAGGGACCTCAACAGATCATCGAGTCTGACCCCCTGCATAGGCAGGAAAGTGCTGGGTTTAGATGACCCCAGCTAGATGCCTATCTAACCTCCTCTTGAAGATCCCCAGGGCAGGGGAGAGCACCACCTCCCTTGGGAGCCTGTTCCAGACCTTGGCCACTCTAACTGTGAAGAAGTTCTTCCTAATGTCCACTCTAAATCTGATCTCTGCTAGCTTATCGCCATTATTTCTTGTAACCCCCAGGGGCACCTTGGTGAGTAAAGCCTCACCAATTCCCTTCTGTGCCCCCATGATGAACTTATAGGCAGCC
>NW_005841848.1:5409815-5433713 GCF_000455745.1 Alligator sinensis | reverse complement strand
CGTCAGCCAGTGCCTTCAGTACCCTCGGATGGAGCTCATCCGGGCCTGCCGACTTAAACGCATCCACTTTCTCCAAGTGCCTCTGCACCATCTCAGGGTCTATGCTTGGTAGTCTGGCGCCCTGCTGCTGCCTCTCTACAATTCCTGTGAGAGCCTTGTCTTGCCCCTCGCTTAGGAACACTGAGGCAAAGACTCATTGAGGAGTTCAGATTTGTCCCCCCTGTCCGTCACCAATTGCTTATGCCCATTTAGTAGAGGTCCTATTCCACCCTGGGCCTTCCTTTTACTCCCTATATATCTAAAGAACAATTTTTTGTTATCCTTAACTTGGGATGCCAAGATCTCATTCATCTTGACCCTGGCTTACGGAGGCCTGGCTGAACTGGCCCTCCGATCGGTCAGTTGTGGCATGATCCATGGAGGAGAAATGGAGGACAACACAAATGGTGAAACAGAACTCAGGTAAGTCTCAGCCAGTAGGGTCATCGTTACCATGGACTGTGTCCCTTGGCTCTGAAATAATCCAGTCTTTAGGGCTGCAGGTCTTTCTTAAGTGCCCAGCCATCCCAAAAGTAATAAAAGATACCAAAAGAAAATATATAGGCTTTCCTGGCCACCTTTGCCCAGCTTGGATATTTCCCAGCCTTGGATGCTTTGGTGTCCATCCTCAAAGCTTCAGCAGCACCTGCTGCCTTCCTAGGTGCGGCGAGTCTGTCCACCTCCCCATATCAACTCAGTTCCTTGAAGTCGATTCCCCTGCCAGTGTGACTAAGCCAGCATTGGCTCGATTCTACCCTTTTTCCCGAAGCTGCAGCCCAGCCTCCCAGGCTCTATGACCCAGTAAAGTAAAAGGAAAAAAAGACCCAAAAGTAAGACCTGCTTGGAGCACTGCTGGCTCTCCAGATGGCCCCTTTCCTTCAGTGTGTCTCCCGGCCAGTGCTCCCTGCCTTCCCTACTGCTACAGGTCTCATGGCATCTCTTAAAATTAATGGAGTCGCCTGGGGCTCCTGAGTTGTAGTTCTGCTGGCTGCCCATGGCTTGGAGCTCCTTCACCGGTGCCTCAGCATTTCCGGCTCCCTGTACTCATCTGGTACCCATCACTCGCCTTTCCTGGCCCTGGCAGCAGGCCAGAAACACCCACACTACCACAGGAGGGGCTGATCTCGATTGAGCAGCTCCTGACAAACCACAGTGGCTGCTGGTCACTCGTAGACAGTTCCAGCTGGGTCAGTAAGTTTCCCCCTGCTGCAAGCTCGGGAGAGTTTTTTCTCACTCCTTCACAATGAGGACTTGAAGGCATACAACTTTTGGTGCACCAGAAAATCTGCCATTTACATAAAAAATGGGTGGCAGAACTGATGATCAATGAGATCACTTTCTGAAGGAGGGGGAGCACCTCCCTCAGTCGAATGCTAGACCAAGGATCAGAACAGTAATTCCAGCAATTCTCTAGTTACCTGGGTGTAATACAGAGTGTTTAACCATTTGCTCACTACTGTTCCGGTACAGAGCTCACAGTCTTTCACAGATGTCTACTAAGTAGAAATAGCGTGCTTTGTGGACCAGATCAGAGCCCGCTGACAGAAGGTGAGCAGGACTCCAGAAAAGAGAACTGGAATGTGGATCAGGCCATACAACAGGCATGAGCTATGGGTAGGGATCTCTGGAAGTGGTACCAGAAGTGCTTGGCATGGTGGCTTCTTTAATCTTGGAGTTTCTCCCACACAACCCCTGCCTCCGATTGGCAGAGGGGCCCGCTCACTCATCACTCACCACCCATGCCTGATGGCCAAGAGAAAACTGAAACTTTGGTTTCAGGTGTGGGCAGCAAGTGTAGGTGGTGAGCAGTGAGCAACAGGGCCCCTCCACCAATCAGCAGTGGGGAGCACATGGAGGAAGCTCCAAGATTAAAGAAGCCATCATGCCACGCACTTTCAGTGCAAATTCCAGAGATCCCTAGCTATGGGATGTTATGCAATAGTATTATAATATTTGATGCATATTATACAGGACCCAGAGCGGGAGTTTGGTAAATAGCATTCATCATCCTTACTACTACATTTACAATTGGAGAACAGCTGAAAAGGCTTCATGCAATATTACATGCAGGGGTGGGATTTAGCTTCTGAAGAGAACAAGCAATCTAATAGAATGCAAGGTGGCATCCACATCTACTTGTACCATATCCTCTTGGTTTGGATGTCTTAGCTGAGCAGAGCAGTATGGCTCAAGGCAGCTCAACAGTCCGCCATGTTAACACTCTCTATAGATTACCTCTCCTCTGTCCAGATGGATTATCTCCCCTACACTAGGCCATATTAAGCTGGACTCCCTTTCCTATCAACTACACTTGGGCTTCTAACCAACCTTCCTCATTCCATAATGTCTGCTTCTCCCGATGGGAACGGTCTGCTTCTTCACTCCCTTCCCCAGCAGAGTTCCTTCCTGAGGCCTTCTGTTCCCTTTATTTCCCACAGAACCTTAGATTTTTCTCTTTTGGAAGGGGGACAGCACTAAAAGCAGGACCTTCTCTGCCCTCTGATGCAGTCTTGAAGGACCATTATCCATTTTCCTCAGATATGCTAGGAAGGAACCTTTAGTATCACTTTACAGGAAAGCATTCCATTTCTTCCTCACCCTTCCATGCCATTCCCCCACTCTCAAGATGGATTAAAAGAAGGCAGGGGGGAATTTAAACAAGTAGGTAAGGATTCAGATTTATTACATATATTCATTATTACAAGAAAGGGTCAGGATTCAAATGACTCCGCATTTTGGCACATACACCTCTGTTTGTAACTTGATTATAATGGTAGCTGTTTTAGATTTAAACAACTGCAGCACTATCTAATGCAGTTTGATTTATAATTCTCCATGGCTGTAATAGGTGAAAAAGTTCAAGTTGTTAGTTCTGTTGGCTATCTGTCCATTCTCATAGTATGGGGTGGTCCTCCATGCTTTAGAAGTCCATGGAGGTTCCCATCTGAGGAGCGAGAGGGGGCAAGAACTAGGGTAGTCAGACTGCTAGTCAAGCCTCTGTAGCCTATTTAAGCATCTTGTTTGTCGTCCATTTAAATTTTAACCACACTGTCCCAGGCTGGTGAAGCTTGAAAACTTTTCATGTAAGAAAAACTCTAGTAGGTTGCCAGGATTCCTGGGTAGGGCAACATGTAACATCTGTCTCTGTAGTTCACTAGCTCTCACCAGTGGTTGATATTCTCTTCTGTCACCAAGCATCAAAAATTCTCCTTTGTATATATTGATGATAGTCCATTGGTCTGGAATGTAGCCCCATTTTTCTACTCTGAACACCTTCAAACAGATGTATTTGCTTAAGCACTTCTCCAGCTGGAAATAATATTAAAAGCACTACTGGTAACCAGATCACTGTTAGGATAGGCTCCAGCTGGCCCCCTCTTGGCTCCAAAACATTTAAAATGTATTTAATGCATTTAAAATGTAATTTTTGCCATTATGGATCTGTAAACTGGCAGTGGGCATGGCAGGAGTTTTGGAACAGGGCAGCAAATAAAGACTGAACAAGTGCTTTGAAGATAATCTTTGAGAGAAAAGGACAAAACAAAGCAGAAGGACCTGAGAGGCTGTTTGCTCCAGCATTATTACTGATGAGTGTGCAGTCTCCACTATACTAGCATACAGCTAATGATGAAGCCACTGGCAATGTTTGGTGGCCTCTGACCCAAACTGTGGGCATGTCTACACAAGATGCTATGTTATGCTACTTTCAAAAGGAAGTACTAAATGACAGCACAGTAACAGAGGCGCCATATGGCTACGTGTAGATGTGCCCACAGTGAAGTAAACTGTACAGATTTATTATACTTACTTCACACCTATACAGCTACAAATAACTTGCACAATATATTCTGGCACGGGCAAGGAAAACAGGCACATATTTACCACCAGTAAGAATATATGGGTGGTATTGTACATAGTAACAACTTCTGAGGACACATACATTTTAGCATGTTTTTCTGCACTGTTTGTTTGTTCTGCACTTTAATTAAACTCTCTTTTACCAGGTTTTCTCAGGGCAGGGTTTTATTTCATAAAGTCGTGGCAAAAGAGGATATGTGGTCTATGGCAGTAAAGGTGGAGCCTGCTTTTCAGTGAGACCTGTTCTCAGCTGGATTTCCTGTTGAATTTTCATTTTGTTTCCATTAAAATGTCATCTGGCTAACAGTCCCAATAAATATAATTTATTTCACATGTGTTATACTACCCTTTTGCTGAGAAAAAGATCCCGATCTTGGCCACTACTTGCAAAAAACTATTATTTTTTAAATTCCTTCTTTGCTGGATCACATGACTCTGATCTCAAAACAGAAAAAGTAATGGAAAAAATGTTTCTTTTCCTCTACTGCATTTAGGATGTGGTGTTTTTCCCGAGAGTCCAAGAGAATGATTGTTACCATGCATCCTGAGAAGCCTAACTTTTCCATTACATATAAACATTCCTAGTTATAAAATTAAACAGTTATGGCTTTCATACAATTCATATTTGGAAAAGATTTCACAAGTAAAACTATGTAAATATGATTTTGGCCATTGTTATTTATAATTTAGGGTTTTCACTGGAATAAGTGATGTGATTATTTCAAGCCTCTGAGCTTCTCTCATCTTATTTATACATTTATCTCATTCATATTCCTTACTTTCCTATTGGCTAAAACAGCTATAGCCAATCAGATGATACTGAAGTTACATAAGGCTCTATCTGAAGACTATATAAAGCCTTTTTACACTGTAGCAAGGGGGAGAATTCTATCAAGATGCAGGTCCACTGCACAAGGTACATTCATGCATGAAGAGATTTGTTTCAAGACACACAGAAAACTGAACCAGTGCTGATATATTTACTAGCCAGTCCTTCCCAGCTGTCAACCTGAGTTGCCAGTAGCAGCTACTGAAAGTAGCTTTTGTGCACTATGAAGAATTTTTCATTTTCTATGCAAGATAATACATATCAGACTGAAAGTCCTTTTCCTCGCCGATTCCTGAGCATGACAAATAAGTCAGATCCAGTTGGAAGACCAGAAAGAGACGAGCAATTAGCTCAGGTAGAGATTGCGGTGTTGGGAGTAATATTTATAACAGCATCTGTGGGCAATTTTATTCTCATTTTGGTACTGTGGAGAAGAAGAAAGAAGTTGTCTAGGATGTATGTTTTCATGCTTCACCTGAGCATAGCGGATTTAGTGGTAGCATTTTTTCAAGTCCTTCCCCAATTAATTTGGGATATCACAGATGTTTTCATAGGGCCAGATGTCTTGTGCAGAACTATCAAATATTTGCAGCTTGTGGGCATGTTTGCTTCCACTTATATGATAGTGGTCATGACAGTGGACAGATACCAAGCAGTATGCTACCCTATGGTCACTTTCCAAAAGAAAAGAGCTCTTTGGAATGCTCCCATTTGCACCAGCTGGTCTGTATCACTGCTCTTTAGCCTTCCACAGGTATTTATCTTTTCTAAGACTGAAATATCTCCAGGCATATTTGAATGTTGGGGCAAATTCATCCAACCCTGGGGCTCAAGGGCATATGTAACTTGGATTTTTGTGGCTATTTTCTTCATTCCCACAGCTATCCTTATCATATGTCAGGTTAAAATCTGCAAAATAATCCATAAGAATATACATGTGAAAAAACAGAATGAGTTTGAAATAACAAATCAGAAGCAAACCCTGTCATCTCGAACCAGCAGTATTAACTGTATTTCAAAGGCTATGATCAAGACTGTAAAAATGACAGTGGTGACAGTGGTTGCATATGTTCTGTGTTGGGCACCTTTCTTCATTGCACAGTTGTGGTCAGTGTGGTTCCCAAGTGGTGTTACTGAAGGTAAGATATCCCTTTACGTCCTAAATAACTTCATAGCAGACTATCACATTGCCACATTTCTTTTTTTTTTTTACATAGAAACTTTATCTGGATATAGAATTTATGGACAGTCATTTGATTGTGACTAAAATTGATTTAATTGTATTTTGCATACGGTATGATGTACAGTGGCTGAAGGCTTTTTATAATGCATTTTTTTTATGGTTTTGTATATGGGTATGTGTGTGCATATGCATACACATAAGCATGCTTTTGATCATTTTTTCTCTGCAGGTTAGAATTAGTAACCAAGATGAACTAGTACTGATTAGTTAATAGCATAGTAAAAAAGGGTTATAACTTTCATCTGCACAAGGAAGGGATCAAGTTATACATTCAGAAATATTTTTGTATCTTAAAGAAATTGAATCTATCTTTTAAAAATAACTAGTGTTCAAATAAAGGAGTAGATTTCTGGTTTAGTATTTATAACAATGATACTATAAGGAAAAATGTATTCTGAAAGTTGAAATATTAGCTATGAACTATGGAATGATTAAAAATTGTGTAACCATGGATATGTATAATACCAATACCAAAATGTCAAAGGATAAAATGCTGTGAGCCACAATAATCTCACTGATGTTATACTGCAACTCCCTTGTGAAAAGCAGACCATTATATGACTTATAAATTTCAGATCTCTAGAGATCAAAGATATACATTAAACAAAATTAGACAATAACATTGGCTGCTGAAAAGATTTCACATGATGGTCTTTATTAAAAAAAATCTTGTTGTGCCTCTCAAACTTATAGGACTTACATTGACCAGGTTAATAAGGATCTATGTTAACATTTGAAATGAGATATATCAAGGCAAAGAAGTAACACCCATATTAAAATACTTCTAATGTATCTGTCACATGTACAGTGACACATAAATAGTGTTACATATACAGTGACAATGCACTGTATTCCATAGACAACTAAAGAAGTGCAATACCTTTTCTAAAAACTAAGTAAATTGAAACCTTCTAATGCTATTCTAGCCTTTTCATTATAACAGGATGAAATGATCACACAACATTAAACATATATTAATGTAAAGAAGAGGTATATCATGGAACATAAATTACTTTTTCTAATGCCTTTCTTCACTGTTCTCTCTTCCTTATGATATTTTTTTAGGTCCAGTATTTACCATTATCATGCTCCTTGGGAATTTAAATAGCTGTGCCAATCCATGGATTTACATGTATTTTTGTGGCCACATTCCATATTGTGCAAATAAGCAGCTGGAAAACATCTCAGCTCAAGAAGAATCTGTGATCACAGGAATCATTAATCTGGGAGACAAGGAGCCTGAAGAAAACATTACTTCTGCATAAATAGCCACTGCTTTTTGTCTTCCTGGTACATTTGCTGCATTCAAATCTTATGTCAAAATCTTATCACTGTACTTTGTCTTCTGGGTAATAGAATAAGCTGAAAAATTGTAAATGTCCTTCACTATACAGATATATTTTCTTAAATGCTGTAACATACTTACCCCTACAAAAAGTTCCAGTTTTGTGGAAGTCAGACTGAACAGTTATATTGAAGTGAATACACATAACTGTCAATAATATGTAGACATCTTTATATGATTCATTTATTTTTCTCATATGAATTGCTTTCCATTCTCTAGGCTCTAGGCTGCTAGCTAGTACATTTTTACAGTCGTGATATCATTTGAAAGAAATCATATAATTAGGTTTGAAGGTGAGGGACTTAAAATGAAGCATGACTAGTTTAGAATTCTAATGACATTAGGAAAATATTTGACAAATCTTGAGAAGGAAACAAAATTAGTGAAATTTTTTGCCAGCTGTGACTTATACCAAGTCTAATTAAACACTTTGCAACATGTAGAGACTCTGAGCAGTTTCATATCATGCTTTCTCAGTGCAATGCTCTTGCCACATTGGACACTTATTCATATATCATCTTAGGTCACAAGAGGTCATTATGGTCATGTTCTAGTATAAAAAGAATTGTTATACCTATTTCCATAGATTGGATCCATTCATGAAGAGCACAAACACATGTTTACTACAACTGTACTCTGGCCATATTGCATAAATTACACAATATGTGAATTTTAGCCACATGGAAATTTTACATCATTTTTTGGCAGAATACATTCATACTTGTATGGCCATTTAGCACCCATCTGCCTTTACTGAAAATGTATCCTGGATGAGGAGCTTGATAAAGCATTCCTAAACCATTTAGCACTCTGTGGGTCCTGCAGTTTAAGCTTCTTGTACTTGCATGATAGAAATAAGACTGCAGTATCTTTGCCTGTAACTGCTGATTGTTTGCTGCTATACTTATACTAATAGGTATTCTTTCTCCTTTGGCTGTTACCAGTCTATTCAAAAGAACATAGAATGACTTATTAGTGGATCTGTCACAGAACAAGATGGAAGTACACTGGCAGAGACCCTTTGGGGATGAATATTTGCACATCATTGGTCTGGATTAGGTTGAGCCCTAGTCAGTGTTACCAAGTCTTCATTTTTATTAACTTTGACATTCTCAAATTCTTTAAAAAGGTTGAAAAAGTAGACTTTACTTTTGCTTTTCTACTATAATAGGATGTACTGGAAGAAATACTATTATGATATACACATATTTTAAAAGCTACTAGGTATTTTAAGAGCCAAAAGTACTAGTATTACATTTTGCCTGAATTCTGAGAAGTGCTTATTTACACTGAGTGGGTTTTTATTTTGTGTTAATATTAGCTAGTGTGATTACATTTTCCATTATTGACTAGTCTCCAGTAACTATAATGACTTATTGCTTACCATTAGCAGAGCTTATATTTTGGGGATGCTGATCCAGGATTAATCATCTCTGATGAAGGGATGTCTTCTGTTTGGGGAAAAATAGCTTGAACCATGGACAGCTGTGGAGAATGAGACTGGGGAACTGAAAAGAGTAGCTAGAGTCAGAATTCATCACATTACAGGCTAGTAACAAATAAACAGATGGATACAAAAACAGATAGCAGATATGAAAAGTGTTTAATAGATCCAAATTCCTGCCCGTTTTTAGATTGAAACTCAAATTCGGTTATTAAACCAAAATATGACAGTTTTTGCATTATTATTTAGGAATTAAAATGGTTATATATGATTGATTTCTAGGTTAGCATTAGGTAGCATTGAATTCCATGATTGAAGAGATTTTGGCCCACATATTTAAGATATTTATTCATTTACTCTATGCCTGTGAAAGCAAATTTGGTGTTTTGAAAGTCTAGCCTGGTATTCTTTTTTTATTCCTGAATTCACCAATTTTAATGTAAACAATATTATGTACACCTTGCAAGATAGCTTAGAAGTGAATTACTTGCCAGATAGTGAAGGGACAGTGTTTTTATGTGTCCCTCAGTGAGTTAATAGATATTTAGCTTGAAATGATTTCATGCTTAGTGGCTCCAGATTTTGACTTATCCAAGAACAAAATCTGCACTTCATCACAGAGAAGTACAAGCTTTCTGGCAAGCAAAGTCATAACATGGACACACTCATATTCATACATCCAGTCCATATTCTAGTTTGGTGAAGGTGATTCATGATCTTGATCGTCAGATGAGAAAACTGATGTAGCCTCAGCTTCTGAGCTGGCATGTATTCAGCAACAACAATAAAGAAAATGAACTATCTGTTCATCAAAAGTATGCTAGCAAACAAAAGCACAAGTATCCTGTTTTTCTTTTAAATAATGGCATGACTGCAGTTGTGACGCATTTGCTGCACAAGAGGACATGGAAAGCTCCACTGTGGTATTTTGGCTCTTATTTTTTCTATTTGCATAGACAGTAGTTTAACTGAATAATTTCAGGCAAAAAAAACCCTATTGCATTTACTCAAATAGAAGATGACTCCAATTATAAGATGCCTGCCCCTCAATAATTAGATTCTATACTTGGAAGATTATAACAGATTTATATTTTTTTCATATATGGAATCTAATTATTGGAGGTTTCCCTTGAATTTATCCCTTTCCCATTGCTACAGAAGAGAAAATAAATATGGGGAAGTCTTCATATATACTATTATATGATTTAATAGAAGTATGAAAGATTTATTTAAATATGTTGAGTGACTATAAAAAAAATCACAATATGATAGAATAGTGTTATTTTTCCCTCCTTTCTTTGAGTTTGTGTTTTTAGCATTATATACTTCTGTACTGTTGTTACTTAAATGTTGAGTTATTGATATTGAGGACTGGAAAGTCAGAATTTAAACACCTCTGAGAAACACATTCCTGCTCTTGACACTGACTGAAGGTAACCTGAAATATCTGGGAGATTTAATGATAAAGATGTCATTCTTAATACATAGGCTCGAAGATTTATCTAGATGTTTCATACTATGACTGGAATAAAACTGTGAAGCTGACTTCAGTTGGATATTCAGAGGCACAAACCCAGGGGTGGATCCAAAGGGAGTGCAGGGGTACAGGTGCCTTTTGGACTGGAGCACATCACAGGAGCCTCTGGGGACTTCTTTAAAGTCCCCAAAACAGGTGAGAATCCCCCCTGCCTTTCCCTCAGTGTTCAGAGGCACATCCCCTCTTCTCCCCTTCCCCTACATCCCCTGCCTGCTGCTGCTTTCCCCTCTGTCCTGGGGGTGGTGGAAGCTTCAGAGCCACTCCTGCTCTTTCCAGCTGGGCTGTGTGGGGACTGGGCTCAGCTAGGGCATTGACAGTGGCAGCAGCAGCAGTCTCCTGGGGGGACTGAGCAGTATGAGGGAACCCAGTCTCCGCCCATTGCTGCTGCTACTGTTATTCCAGCCGAACCCAGGCCCTGTGCAGCCTGGCTGGAGTGGACAAGAGTAGCTCTGAAGCTTGCTCCACCCCCAAGCAGGGAAAGCAGCAACAGTGGGAGGGGGAAGAGAGGGGTGAGAGTGTGCCTCTGAACACAGAGGGAAAGGGAGGGGGGAATTCTCACCGGCTTTGGGAACTTGAAAATGTCCCGGGACACCCCTGCAGCATGGTCTGCCCACAACAGTAGGAGGAGGAGGAGGCTGGGAGAGGGGGAATGTAGCCACCAACCCAGCCTCCTTTGCCAAATCCTGAATCTGCCCCTACAGGGAACACCGGAGGGGCACCCTGCTGTTGCTGTCCCCTGCTGAGCCCAGCTCTGGAGCTCTCCTGTTTGCCCAGATCAGCCAGGGACAGCATCAGTAGTGGGCAGGGGAAGGGATCAATGGAAGTTGAAGATATGTGTTGCTGAGCACAGAGGGGAAGGAAGGGGATACTAAGAACGGGGCAATATGATTCTTACCTGTTTTGAGGACTTGCGAAAAAGTTCCTGTCTGCTGCTCCCACAGCATGGTCCAAAGGGGTGGTATATCCCTGCCACTGCACCCCTTGTGGATTTGCTGTGTGCATGCATGTGCATGTGTGTGTGCGAGCTTACATGCATGTGTATCTTTTAAAAGCATAATACTTGGTTTGGGTAAATGATGTTTGGTGCCCCTTGTAGCTGAAAATCCAGCACCAAAACACAGTGCAAAAAAAATTGCTATCCACTCATGACACCCCAATATCATTCCCACTGACATCACCCATGTTTAAAGTTGCCTCTTGCAAATGTAAATAGTTACAACACTTGCTGTATCACTTGAAAATGCATATCTTTTACATGCTTTATTGTCTTTGAGGACACTACTTCTCCAGAGAATTTCTGCTTGTACTGTTTTAAACCATTGTTTTCAAATATCTAAATGCATAACAAATGCACAAATCAGATAAACAGGAAAGAATCAGAACCATTGTTACAGGCCAAAAGGATAATTGCGTTTTCATTTGCTTTGCCAGTTTTCATGTTTTCTGTGTAAGTGACTGGCATATTCACAGGTACTCTTCATAATAAACAAATACACTTAAGGAAGCACATGCTGTGTAGAAAACAATCAGCTACCAAGCAATGTCTCTCAAGGGTTTATGCTACACCTGAACATGCTGTAACAGACAGCCAAAAATTATGAGTTTGAGGATCATTGAACAAAGTTAATTTCCCCCTAACTGTATTACACAATTACAGAAAGACTTGTGCTGAATAACTTCTTCTAGCCAGCTGTGAACATGTGTAGACTGTTTAATAGCCATCCAATTCTTCCCTGTCTGGGGACAGCTCAGATCCAAAACCTTTAAAGGGCTTTATTTTTGTTTGTTGTTTAATTGTTTTAGGTGTTACTGTTACTAAGGGTCAGAATAAGTTTTGTGAATTCCCCCTAAAATTAAATGTGTATACTGTTAATGGGGAGCAAGAGGGAAGGGTGCTACAAAATTGGTTTTCTGCCACTTTTTTGGCACTTCCACTTCAGTCCTGGAACCAGAGACAGGACAGTTCAGGCCTCAATACAAAGAAGCCTCAGGTCTTCTCTAAAAGTTGCATCCAGCTGCAGCCTTCACCAAGTGGATTGTAGTAGTATAGCAGCACTCTAGGCACGTGACCTCTAAGATCCTTGTTACATGGTAAATTTAGGTGGCTTCTGGAGCTCTTAACCTCTGAACAGGCTGCCTGTTAACACCTTTTAAGTGGCCTACAACACTCATTATTTTTGCTTAAAGTTATGCCACTCCAGGGCAGGGTTATCTCCAATCTGCCTCAATCTGTTCGTGTTCCATTACTGTGTGGCCACAGTTCCAACAGCTATTCCATTCAAGTCCAGCTCTCCAGTATCCCAGAATGCAGTGCTCCTCCTGACTCAGGGTGAGTCAGTACAACAGGGCTGGGCACAGCATCTTGCCCCTTGGGCAGAGAGATCATTGCAGCCCCAGGGCACCCGGCAGGCATAGTGCCTCCCACTGCTGCCCAGACTGGCTTTGCTCCCACTGGCAGTGACATGGGGGCAGGCGTAACTTGAGCTCCAGAGAAAAAGGATCAGGCAACCCAGAGCTTAAAGTGAGCCAGCTCCAGGGCTGCAGCCCTGGAGCTCTGTGGTCTCACTACAACTGACGCAGCGGCTCTGTGCTGAGAGCAGGGCTGTCAGGGCTTAAGCCCGATAGCCCCGGTCTCAGTGCAGAGCCACTGGTTTTAGTGAGACTGCAGAGCCCCAGGGAAGCTGCTTCCTCCGGTCTCTGGTTTCACTGCAACTGACATGGTGCTGGGCCCACTCTCTGCCTTGGCAGGAGCAGCGACCTGGTCCTGCTCCTAGTCCTGCCCCTGCTTATCCAACTTCTAGTGACAAGTCACAGTTGTGGAGGTGAAGGACAGTCAGAGCAAGTTTTTTACCTTACCATGCAACTGCTCCACTAAGCTGATTAACATCTGTTTGGCTTACAGCGTAAAATCTACCAGGGCCATAAGGTGGAGGTCAGGAGGAAGGAGTAATACACTGTCAGCCCTTACACTAGGGTGAGTCTCATACAGCAGGTTAAATGGGCTTTCCAACTGCTTTGTAGCATGGAAATATGGTGATTTAAATGAAGAGGCAGGAAGTGTTCCATTATTCCCTACTGTCCTGTAATGGAAGTACCTAAGGCCCCTTTAAGCACCATTGTGTTAGGTGTTGTATAAAGACCTATCTAGACATGGGGAGTCCTATAAAGTGCTTGCAGTCTTATTTAAAACAAAACACAGCCCTCAGCCAAGTGACATAAGATATGGGGGCCTTGCAAGTCAATTTCAGAAGAAACTACAGAAATAACATAAAGATTCTTAGTGTACCTTTTTATTTACTGTTTATACAGCAGTCCTTGAACACAAATGACCACAGGGTATTAAAGATGCTCTCAGGATCTTTTGCTTTTCAGGCATCTCAGCAGAAACACCAATGCCTGGTCCAATGGAACAACTTGCCCCAAGAATTCACTGTATTTCTAGGATTATGTCAGAGAGTACTCATTCCATTTCCAACAGCTTCTCCCCTGCCTCCCACCCCAAGTAAAAATTAGTACCACAAGACTCATATTATAGCATTTCTTCCAAGGCTGACCAGGATCTCTACCAGCTGTGAAAAATATTACGCTTAATATCATGTGATGACTTTTTCCCTCCCCTTCAATAATAATAAATAACCAAGGGTAAGGAGTAGTGATGGAGGATGAGGCAAATCATAATCATATAATCACAGGGTTGGAAGGGACCTCAAGGGTCATTTCTTAAAACCTTTGCACAGATACAAGATTCACCATTACTAAATCATCTCAGTCAGATCCTTCTTGAGAATCTCCAATGAAGGAAACTCCTCAGCTTCTGGCAAGGCCCATGGCTGACAGTCTAGAGGTTGCAAGTTTGAGGCCATAGTAGCAGTGATCATGGCCCAGTCTGTCAGTCTGGCAAATCTGTAGATTCTGCTAAATACCTTGTCACAAGGACATGAGAAAAACAGCTTTGTTCACTATCCTACTGCTTTCACAGTGAGGATTTTTTTCTGAGATTTATTCTAACTTTGTTTTACTGCAATTTAAAACCATTGCCTTGTGTCCTGACTCTGCAGCTGTGAAAAACAATGTTTTTTCCCCCCATTTTTTATATATTTGGAAACTATCACATCCCTCATTAATCTTATTTTCTCCAGATTCTGCCAATCTTTCCAACCTTTTATCATTTTTGTCTGTCATCTCATTCTTTTTATAATGTGATGGTCAAAATTGAATACAGCAGTCCAGCTGAGGCCTAACTAGCTCTGAGTGGAGTGGAAAGGGTCTCGTATTCTGAATTACATAGATTATGTGCACTGTTTGATGGCTTTGAATCATTTAAATGTTTTAACATGATATTTTTAAAAAATTTAAATCACCATTTCCACCAAATTAACCATTTCTATATGCATATTTTAGATCTCCAAACAGCTTTAACATAATTTATTTTTGTTTTCTTTCTATTAGTCATGCTAATAGGTATTTAGCAGTGCCTGTCAGATTCCTTTTAATTACACATTAGCCACACAGCTATCATCAATGACTGTACATATTGCAGCAGTTAATTCACAGAAGAATTAAGTTTACACAATTTACAACTTGGCAAAAAAAAAAAGCTCAACAAAAAACCCGCCACCAAAACAAACCAATGAGTAAAGCAATAAATTTCTACACTGATTTGTACTTTAAATTTTGGCATTTTACAGTATTTGCTTAACATAGAAAGGGTCAGAATTAGGGCAATTCAGAGTTGGCTTGTATAGTGTAACAAAATAGGTTGAGAGGGGAACTGATCAGCCCTTAAAAATACTTTCATCACATGAATAGTAGAAAAGAAGAGCTTTTTAAAGATGAAAACAACACCAGCACAAGATTAAGTGATTTACAAGATGGCTGTGGGTAAACTGAGATTAGAAATTAGAAAATTCCTATCAGAAGTAAATTGCTTTAATCATCTTTCAAACAAAGTGATCGGTGCAAAGGACCTGAATCCAGCAATGTAGGGATGTGACCAGATGCCCAGGGCAAAGTGGAAGTGGGAACTTGAAGCTGCTGCCATGATCCCCAAGCACAAACGTATGGGTTTCAGCAGCAATGCATTTTTTTTCACACTCCCCATCCCAACCCCTTCCCAAGTCAGCACCTGGAGGTTGCTCTTACCACCCTTCACAGTTACACCACTGTCTGAATCATATTAAAACTGAGATAGATAATTTATGGAAGGGATGGCCAGCTAGGAGGCAGCATTCTGACTCTACAACCACAGTGTGTAATGTAAAGTCCAGTTCCCACGGTGGAATGTAGATGTAGCTCTCTTGTATTGTGAAAGGTGTCTAGTAAACACCTGTTCTAGGGCTTTTTCTGTTTGCCAGCTGGGGCCAAGAAGGGATGATTTTCCTCTACATGAATGCCATTGACTTCTGATTTCCCCCTCCACATCCTTCCTCTGCAGTTTTGGGATGTTGATCAGAACTAAGGCTCAGGATTTTGGAAAGGGGTGCCTTGATGTTTCTACTACCATATAGAAAACCTAGAGGTTCCTGGCCAGAGGGTATTTCTTTTCTGTACAGGGTCCTTCTGAATACCAATTTGGCATCAGAAAGGAATTTTTTTCTCCTAGGAGAGTTGGTATGGACTGTGGGCTTTTTATACCTAGTCCTATAGAGTGGGCCTGGTCCTTCTCCTAGAATCTTCTAAGTACATATCAAGCAGCTACTTCCCTGTGGTTGTACTGGCAGAGCACTGGCAGTGCCCTTGTCTCCCCTTTTACCTATGGCATGTTTTAGGGCATGTAGGAGAACTAGGCCAAAGGCAGCCATGGCACCCCCCTAGGCTAGGTTCAGACATTCAAAAATCCTGAGCCTGAATTGATTCAATCTTTGCAGGTTAGTCTAACCTGCAAAGCTTGAACTGATTTGGAGGTGGATAAACATTCCCTTTTCATTTCAGATATGCAGGCACATGCCTGCAGTGGATCAGGCTAGAAGCTGGGGGTGTGCTAGAGCAGCCTGCTCTTCTCTTCCATAGTGCTGAGTTGAGGGGGGCCATGGCCAGGTCCCAGCAGGACGCTCTGATTAGTGAGGGGTGTAAACCACCACCTTGGCTTGCACCGTTCCAGGCTTTACCCTGCTTGCTGCTCAAGGGGCTGGAGTGTTCCCAGACCCCAGCCCTTGGCTGAGGCAAAGTGGGTGTGTGCAGTGCATACATCTGCTGGTGATACTGAGCTTTTCAATCTCCCTCTTCCTGTCTGGAAACCTGACAAGGCTGCAAACCACATTGTTTATCAACACATCAGCAAAACAAATGACTATCATTAGTTTAAGCTCTTCTTACACAGCTTTTTCCAAGGAGGGACATTCCTAACTGACCTGTTGATTAGTTCCAAAAAGCCCAAAGTAGACACTGTCCTGTCTGCCTTTGTCCTATCTGCCTATCCCAGTGAAATTGGAGATAGACACATCTCAGCATTAGCTAGCATACCACATGCCTAGGGTCTGTGGGGCTGGGATCCATGCTGGGAGATGGGAGGGGGGAAGGGAGTGGGGAATACCTGCTTGAGCAGCAAGCAGCAAGGGAAGCTAGGAAAACCTGCAGGGCCTGCAGGTATTTAGAGTTTCCTCCAGAGCTCTGGGTAGGGAGGAGAGGGGCGGAGCCAGCCTGTTCTTTGGAGCAGAAAGAACAGGCTGGCTCCATCTAGCCCAGCCCAGCCCAGCCCAGCCCAGGGCTGCAAAGCATCTGGGATACTGGGGAACTCTAGTTTAAGTTAAACCAGGAAGGGTCTGGGACAGACATTGCATAAACCGGTTTGACCCAAATCAGTTAAATCTGGTACTATTAGTCTGGAGTGGCGATCTAAAGAATTTCAGACTCTTACTTAATTTGGCAGTAAGAGACGTCTTGACAAAAAAAGACAATCAAAACTTGAAAAAGTCTTCAAAGGCCTAACTTGCAGCTGGGCCTCATGAGCTTTAGCTTGTGTGGTATTATCTGTCTTCAAATGTAGTACTGGAAAATCCCACTCCTAGTGTGAGATGTAGAAGAGAAATACCATCTCTTGGGTCTATTAACAAAGAAATAGCCTTCCTGCATGTTGCATACATACATAGGAACTAAAAATATACACCCTGGACATGTCTACATGAGATGTTTACTGTGGAGTAGACTAATTAGCTCTGTAGTGAATGCCTCACATCTACATGTGCAGCCCTATTAGTCTGCAGGAAACTAATAAACTCAGTAGCAGGATAGTACTTGTAAATATAACTACTATCCTACTGCAGAATTTTTTTACTCTGCAGCAGCACGCATGAAGACACTGATGTAGCTAGCTGGGGCATGAAGGTGCCTCAGTGTGAGGGCTGTTTGCCAGCTAGCCCAATGCTGGAGGACTCTCTTGCTCAGCCAGCCCCTCCACAGCATGTTCAGCCAGGGGAAGCAGACTGGCTTCAGGGCCCCCTGTCAGCCATGGCTGCTCCAACCCAGCTCAGCGAGCTGTGGTCCCGGAAGCACATACAAATGGCATGCCTGGGAGCAATAAACGCTGGCACAATAAGCTCTAAGCTGGCACAAGAAGCTCTAGAGTTTATTGATCTGCATTAATTGCATGTGTAGATGCACCCCCAGACTACATAACCCAGGAAAAACCTGGAAATTTATTCCTGCCACATATGTACCAAAACATTGCTGCTTCAATGGGCAGCTTTTGTTCAGTAGAAGAAGAATTTATGGAAACTGCAGTCTGTTTCATTTCAAAAGCATAATATGAAATGAGCCAATGCTTACGTACACATAATGAAGAAACTAGCATGTACAAGGGGAGGCAGTAGAAGTGGAGAGAACTGTATTTGCATTTTGATGAACGCTGAGCTAACAAAAGAGAAACTTGCTCTGTGACACAATGTCTCAGACTTCTGTATTTATGGGGTATATTACCTCCTACATCTCTACTTTTATTTTAAATGAGAAATGAAAATTACAATTTACTGATTTTCTGGGAACATTTAACTGACTGGCAAAATGGTCTGCCACCCAGGAACTCAATGATCTATGTTGAATTTATTATTTTCTGGGAATGAAAGCCATTTGCTTTTCAGATCGTTACACACATTAATGAAATTACTCACATGATGCCCCTGAGAGCTACGGAAATATTTTTGCATGGGAAGCCTATGGTAGGAAAGGGAAGAAAACATAAATCTGAGCCCCGAGCCGGTTCCTTAACCCAGTGGGCATGTCTACATATGCATTAATTCACTGTAATTACAGCACATTAAATTATGTACCTGTAATAACAAGTACTAAATGTGCTGTAATTGGTGCAACTGAGCAGTAGTGCAGGTGCATGTCTTTACGTGATGCTAATGCACTGTAAACTGATTCTACTGTGTATTAGCACAGCTTATGCCATGACACACTAATACACAATAGAATTTGATCTACTGCACTTTTAGCGTCTCGTGTAGATACACCCTCTGATCTACTGCACTTTTAGCGTCTCGTGTAGAAACACCCAACATCACCCTTGTTTTCTTTCTCCTGTACTCTGATGGACCTTACATATCCCATGCTTCTGAAGAGCTGAAACTTTAGCTTGGGTCCCCAACCTACTGCCAACAAGGAAAGAAACTGCATTTTTACACAATTTCTGATACAATTCACTGACAACATGACCCACACTTTACCCCAGCTTGTTTGACCTTGAGCATAATAATATGTATGGAGACTGAACTCCAATCTCTGCTGAGGCTCCCTACAGAAAATGAAGGCTAAAATGATAAAAGGTGATGAAAGGTAGACACTAGTTCAGAGTCCTCTTCTCAGCTAGATATTTTAATAGTTGTACTTCCCTGTGTATACAAGCACGCATCATGGACAAACGTATGCATAGAATCATTACTTGCATGAAGTTGAGAATGGTCTTAGTAAAAGGTAGGCTGGGTAGATAAAAAATAGGTCTCTGAAAAACTGGCTTTGCAACAGGTTCATTAAAACACTGGAGACAGCAATAAGTCATATAATAACAATAAACAGCAGCAATAAGCACATATATGACTGAGTACAATTCAGTAATAGTACTCAGTAGTATTCATATAGTACTTGTATGCTTAAAGTAATGCATGTGTACCTTCCTGAACTAGCTCTATTCCAAGGGTTGAGAGAGTAACAAACATACGTAGATAAAAAAAGACTTTAAGGACTATTTGAAAGAAAGAAGAGAACTTAATTGTCTTGGAGAAGAGAGGAAGAAAGATCCAAGGAAAAACAGTAAGGGCACCTTGTTCAGATCAACCTAGCAAAGCAGCTGACTATAACCTTTTAAATACCTCGTTTTATATATGTTTAATGTGATCTCTATAGAAAAACTTGGCATGGAATATTCAGTGAGATTTTCCACAAAGAAATAATGTCAGATCTCTCCTAAAGAGTTCTAAACTACTTTATGAACTACTAGGACTTTTAAGAATCCAAAATATATTTACCTTTCCATCTTTGAGAGGTAGTTAGCTGTGTATGTCTGAAATCAGGTGGGGTCGTACCCTGAAGAAGGCAAGGCAGGGTGATACCTTAAGCACTTTGAAAGGCATACACTTTCATAAAGCAACAGCTTAGTTTTCAGACACTGTCATGCCATCTGACAAAGCAGCCAATTACATTTGAAAGCATATGCCTCTGAACCATTTAGTCTTTAAGGTACCCCCTGCCCTGCCTTCTGCCTCATTTAATCTTATGAGGTTTTCCCTTCCTAATATTAATATCCTAACAAGCTAAACAACAGCAAACTAATTAGCTTTTAAATAATAAAAATGCCAATATGTCATCTGTATTTTCATTCCAGCTAACATGCCATAGCTGCCTTATTTAAAACTAATTAAATGAATAACAGTTCCTCAGGCCAAAGAGAATCCGTTTAAGGGTTTGACTCTGATCTTTGAAAAATTGGAATGAGCAAGGAGAATAGCTTTATTTCTGGCTTGTTCATGGGTAGTATGTCCAACACCCATCTGGAAGAATAAAGAAACCATAAATGAGAGGATGGCTTAGGAGTGAGAGACTGAGGAGCAACAGTAACTTAGGATCTGGCTTTAGCTGGGCAGTTTGGGAGCTGTGGGCACATCTACATGAGATGTTTACTGTGGAACTGCCTAATTAGTTCTGCAGTAAATGTCTTAGCATCTACACACGTGCCCCTATTAAACCACAGTCAACTAATAAACTCTGCTGCAGGTTAGTACTTGTACATACAAGTACTATCCTGCAGCAAAGTTGTTTAGTGAGCAACAATGCAAGTGTAGATGCTGACGCAGCTGGCTGGGGCATAAGGGTGCTTCAGTGCAAGGGCTGCCTGCTGGCTAGCCCTACACTGGAGCATCCTTGTTGCCCCATCCAGCCTCTCTGCAGCACGCTGAACCAGGGGAAGCAGCCCTGGGCTGGCAGGATTACCTCTTCCCCCGGTCTCCCTTGAACCAGTGGGAGCAGACCCGGATTGGCAGGCTGACCTCTTGTAAGGGACCAGCAGTAGCTGCAACATACTGCAGATGCTCGGGGGTCTGCTGCAAATAGGACCCATATGAAAAGCTTTATATTAAATAAACAACTGAACTCAGGCTGTGAGATCCATAGGTCAATGCATGATGAGAGGGTTAGGCTAAAATAAGCATTTCTGAAGCCAGGAGTGGACCATCTTCATACTCCATACTGGATTGCTCCTCACAGACTTTCAGCTATTTTTTTAATTTTATTTTTTGCTGCTTTAAACAAATTGTGCCCTTTTAATTTATAGCAGCCCTTGTAAGGAAACTTGTGCTGTTTCATAAGAATCTGTGAGTGTTTATGGGAATTCACTCAGTGGGAGTGCTCACATTAAGGCAAATCTTAAAAAAAAAAAAGGAAACTCACTAAATACAGCTTCATGGTAGATTAGAGTCACATGTAATTGATAGGTTTGATCAAGATGGAGAAGAAGAATTGCAA
Organism: Alligator sinensis; assembly: GCF_000455745.1. Taxonomy (NCBI): domain Eukaryota; kingdom Metazoa; phylum Chordata; order Crocodylia; family Alligatoridae; genus Alligator; species Alligator sinensis. The sequence continues at coordinate 5,412,465 of NW_005841848.1, read as the reverse complement.
AGTCTTAAAACACTTAGACTTCTCATAAAGAAGAGTTTAAAAGGGTTCAGCAACCTGAAAACAAAGGCTAGGGACAGGCATTACACACAAACTGGTTTAAGTGATCAGAAACTGGTTTAAATCTATAACAGAACAGATGTTCAGTACACTGAAACTAGTTTGCAAACGCCTGAAACTAGTTTGAGATAAACCTGACTGAATGTAGTATCAGACTTAACTGATTTGGGTCAAACCAGTTTATGAAATGTCTGTCCCAGACCCCTTCCTGGTTGAAGTTAAATCAGAGTGGTCTAGCATCCCAGATGCTTTGCAACTCTGGGTGGGCCTTTGCTCTCTGCTCTAACCCAGCAGTTCTGGCCCCTCTGCTCTGCTTCCTGGCTGCAGCTCTGGCAGAGACTGCAGGTACAGTGAGGTCTGCCTGGCTTCTTCCTGTTCCCCCACCCCGCTGTTCAGGCAGGGATTCCCCACTCCCATCTGCCTTACACAGATACCTCTCAGCATTAGCTAGCATACCATATGCTGGCTACAGTTTGTGCTGTGGGAGAAGGGACAAGGGGGCCAAATTACAACAAGGCCCAGACCTGACAACGTTGGTACCACCTGTGAGGCTTGGGGCATGGTAAAGGGGTGGTTGAAGCTATGCATAGCCCATAAGGCTAGTGTGCCCCGAAACACCCATCGTGACATTTATTTTGAAGCAGGATGCACCAGGGGTCCAGGAACCCATGGGATCCAGAGAATCAATCAAAACTGTGTCTGAGAGGACTTAAAGGCAGCCTCCCTATTAATCATTCCATCAAAGACATGGTGGGCGAGAACAGAGGGTGCTCAATGGGCCAACTTGGCATGGTAAGGGGCCTTGGGGAGATTATAGCCATCCTTAAGGACCCCAGCCCGTGACACACTTGAGGAGCATTTAAGGCTAGTTTGTGGCACTCCTGCTAAAAAGGTTAATCCCCAATGTTCTACTTTACCAAAACGTCTTCAATTTTGGGTTGACTATAACTGTTTTCTATTTCAGTCACCAAGCTGTAGTATCCTCTGCATTTTAGCAGACAGGTTCATTGGTTATTCATGAGGAGGCTGAATTTGCCAACAATTGCATAGTCACATATTATGCATATAATGTTTATGGTATGCTAATTTCAGAGAGAGATGTATGAATACAATATCTAGGAAACAGACAAAAAAAACCTCATTTGGGCTTTCATTATGTCTCTCTTTTTTTGTATCTGCTGGTGAATTTAATCTGTATTTACATATATGGCATATAATTATTTATGTAGCTTTCAAACACTACAGTATTCTTATTAATTTGGTGCAAAAACTTCTATGGACCCTCAGACATGCTGATTTATTTTTTACTTTGTTATTTTGGATATGAAAATCTGTGACAGAATTTAGAGGATTAGGGACAATAAAACAGAAGAATTTTTGTTTGGCTGGTTTTTTATGCATTGTGTAACAGCTGCAAAGGCTTGCTTGGCTGCAAGCTGAGTGGATGAGCTGTGCCTAAAGAACTTTGCAAGACAGACAGCAAAAAGTTTGCAGTGTGTGCAATAACTTTTCCAAGCGGGGGGTATGCTGTGCACAATGAATGCTTTTTACTGGAGGATTTGAGTTGTAACCAGAGCCCCCATTGCAAACCCTGGGCTCTGATTGACTCCTATGGAGCCATAAAAGCTGAGGGAGGGAAAAGCAGCTGGAGAGAGAAGCTGGAAGAGAGCCAACACTAGCCTGGAGAGAGGGGCAGAAAACCAGTTTGTAAGCGAGTGCCAGGCCCCTCCAGGGCTCAGAACTCAGCTGCAGGTGGTCAGTAAATAGTAGCTTGCCTGTGGGTGACGGCTGGAAGTGATGGCCAGCTAATGGAACCACAGAGAGCATTAAGAAGCCAGAAGGCAGTACTAAAGGGGCAGGGGTTGATGGTTACTAGCACTGATAGTTTTGGTGAAGAAGTCAGTGCTAAATTGCTTTTTCTCCTACTGTCTGGAAAGGACAGTATTGGGATGAATTGATGAAGAACAAACTTAAACCAGTTCTTTTCCCAAAACCTGTTTGAGGCAGGTTTTGCATTGAACTGTTGCTTAACACATTGCTAGATCTGAGATCTATATCATTAAAAAGAAAATGACCACTAAAACTATCACGTTTTTACCTATATTTCTGAAAGTACACATGCACGCACACACCACTGCTGAGCCTTGTTGGGTAAGCAGCATGATGGATCAAAGCAAGTCAAGTAAAGTATCTTTTCATTAACTGAGGAAAAGACGGCCTGAAAGAGCTGACTCATTTCTCACATACAGTAGCTGTTACAAATTGAGAAGACATAGAGTGGCAAATAGTTAGGGGTACACCGATAGAGATTTTTGGGGCTGATACTGATAGCCGGTTTTTAAGGAGGAATATTGGCCAATACCGATCCAATTTCCGTGTGCAGCTGGTAAGCCTGTTGTGGTGGAAGGAGTGTGGGGATGCAGATCAAGGACCCTGTAGTGAGAAAGGGAGTGGGCCTGGGGCTGGGGCAGGTGCTGCCCAGCTGGGGTGGGGTGGCACGGAGGTGCGGCTCATCTGATGGGCATGCGGGAGATAGGGGATGGCTCCCCTTGCTGTATGCACCCTGGGAGGGCATGGTGGGGGGGTCATAGGG
>NW_005841848.1:5407595-5409650 GCF_000455745.1 Alligator sinensis | reverse complement strand
CTACAGCCACCCCTCAATTTGCTGTAGCACCTACCACCCCCTTCCCAGCACCGTTGCGCACCCTGCCCCAAGCACAACCTGGCCCAGCCCCCAATGAGAAGAGCCTAATGCAGCCCTGGCCACAGACCACCCTGTCCTGCCCCAGGGGCACAAGCCCCCTCCCCGCCCCATGCTCTCCCAGGGTGCATGCAGCAGTGGGAGCTGGCCCCCACCCTTTGCCCCCTGGACAAGCCATGGCTTTGCCCCACGCCCCGCCCCGCCCCAGCTGGGAAGCGCTTGCCCCAGCCCCGCTCCCTCCCTCACTGTGGGGAGCCTTGATCTGTCCCTCCATGCCCCTTAACTCTCCCCTCCCCTTCCTCCACAACAGACTTGCCAGCAGCATGCAGCTCTCCATGGTGCCAGGCTGTGCTCTTTGCTGCCTATGTGCTATGCTGCGGCTGCACACATGTACAGGGCATTTATCAGCCAAATTATTGGCCACCTCAGGCTGATTTCCAGTACAGTCATTTTCCTTGATATTGTTGCCGATTTTGATATTAGACCATTGTATTGGTGCACCTCTACAAATAATTGACATATTTCTTCTTGCCCTTGGGGTTCCTATGAGGTAGATTCATGAACAAAGCAACAGATACATATTTTAAGTCTTTCTTTTATTAAAATGCTAAATATTAACAGGGTTGATAAAATATGTAAACTTAAGCATATAGCTTAATTTGTTTCTCTTTTCCTAGACCCTTGAAGAAATAAAATGAGGGCTGTAGTTGTTTAAATAAAAATATTGTGGAATTTTTGAGAACTTTAAGCATTGTTACTAAAACTGAAAGTATCATTTTGGTTCATTTCTCTTCATATTTCAGATTAAGTGCTTGTCACCAAGGTATTTAAGACTGAATGATGATAAGCCTTTAACAATAAACTTCCACCCTAAGGTACTAAGAACAAACAGCCCAAGGGGCAATGTTATTTGAGATCTCACACTGCTATACAGACTAAGGAAAGTGTATTCTGTTTTAATTCATTCCTTGTAGAAGGTGCTGAATTAGGATCCCAGAGGTGTGAACGAATTCTCTAATTTCTGGCTGCACCAGCATTATAGCCTGCCACGTTATGTTTACTGTTAGGGTGACAATAATTTGGATTATTAAGAAGCACTGGATCTGCAACTGAATACAAAGGATTTAACCTGTGGCCTAGCAGAGCTGCTGACTACAAGGCAGGATGATAGTTAAGCCAGCTATTTGCTTATGCTAAGTAACCATCTTAACTGTGTCTCCCATTTTCTGAGAGAAAAGCAGCAAGTGAATCTGACCCAGCTACAGTAAGGAACGAGATAAGACAGAGAGGCCCCCAAAAAAGCGTGGAAGATGGTACAACCTAAGGCCCAAAACAAGTGTGGAAGATGGTACAACCTAAGACAGAGAAACAGACTGGAATGTGAAAAACAACACGTAATTGGTAACGGAATCCAAGATGAACATATGCAAAAAGTTGACTGGTGAAGAAGCCTCCAGAAGCTTCCAGGTTTTGGTCAAAGTCCATCCATTGGCCGAAGAAGAGAAGTCAAGGTCTTAGACGTGCTTATAGCAAAAAGACAAGTAAATGAATGAAATGCATAGGCAATTCCATGCTAATGAAGCAAACAGTAAACAGAGGCGGAGCTTGAGATGGGAGGAGAAATGGGTGGAACATAGGAGGGGTGAGCTAGAATAAATGTTAATAAACATGAACCAAAGTGTATAAATGTAGAAAAAACAATTATTCATTGAGGCTCCCCATATTTTATCGGTGAGGGATCTGGCCTGAAGCTGTCTCCATTCTGAATAAAGCTGTTGTGAGCAATGTGTGCTGGTGTTTGCTCCCTGCTCTGCTCTGGCTAATGAGTAACAGGATCCATGAGTAACTGGACTGTTGTCTCGCTGCTCGTTGGGCACCACATGGAGTTGGTCTAACATCTAGTATCATGGACAAAAAGATTAAAATAAAAAAATCTTTCAGTTTAAAAACAGGCAAACAAATCCCAGATAGAGTTGCTGGATTTTGGGGGGGGGGGGG
>NW_005841848.1:5400446-5407564 GCF_000455745.1 Alligator sinensis | reverse complement strand
TGGAGTGGGGCAATCTCTTTAGCTTTGTCTTCATTAGAGAGTTAAATTTTGTCCATGTAGCAACCCATAGTTGTGGGGTTGCTGTGGCAGTAATCAAGGGAGGCATCATGGATGACAGCCTAAGGTAGTGAATTATATTTTGACTGTTACTAGTTCAAAGTATCTAGAATGTGGATGCAGATCAATTCTAAGATAATAGTAACTGATGGTTGTCCACTGCCTTTCTGTAGGTCTTCCTCCCCTCTACTCAGAGTAAAACAGAACCATCCCGTGTTCTATATTACTACATACCTACTCTCTGCCTATGACTACAGATGGGACTACAAAATCTTCTGGCCTCAGTCACATGTGACTTCCAGTGTCTTGGTTGTAGTGTTTAGGTCACCTGTGATGATCCAGGAAAAATGCATGAGATGAGGATTCTTGTGGATGGCATCTTTTACTGGACCACCTGGTATAGCTAGGAAGGACATAAGCAAGCTTTCAGGTACTATTTTGTTTTGTTTTGTTTTTGTGTGGGCCGGGAGCGACCCAGGCCCTTTTCCGTGCTGCACGCGGGCTGTGGCCAGCAGCCCGGGCACGCTGGAACAGAGAGGGCGGGCAACGAGCTAGAATTAGGCACAGATGCTTAACGGTAGATTTAAAGATTGTTTACTTACACCGAGATGGCAGTGGTGTAGGCTGGAAAACTTGCTTGAGTTGCGGTTACAGACATAGACAACACAAACGGTCACGTGGAGTTTGCTAGGCTCCACGGAACAGAGCTCCGGATGCTCTGGGTGAGCGCGCCACCAAAATCGGACTCGTAGATATGTCTTATAAATTCTTTCCACTTGAAGACGGGAAGAGGTGGGTGATGGATCAGGTCTCCAAGCTCCTCTGAATCTCACACAGGGTCTCTATTACCCTGCCGTGTATCCAGAGTCCCCACAAGATGGATGTGGAGTCCTCTTCGGCTTGGGCGGAAACTGCTCAAGCCTCTTATACGGCTAACAGGCCAATCGTTAGCCGCCACATGGGAATAATTTAGAACTAGCCAATAGCGGGGAACAAATTTGCATGCGGGTGGCGGGAACTCTTTTGCACCGTGCATTTCTTTTGCAGCTTGAGCAATGCACCCTGCAAAAGAAGCTGCAAAGAGGCGGGAAACTCGTTCCTGCACCGGAGCTCTCCTCTGCAATAGGAAACTCTCCCGTGCAATGAAGCTGTAACCTGGCGGGGATAATTCTGGTGCCGAAGCGCACACAAAATCATACCTTTGGGTCATGACAGTTTTGTTTTTAAAAAGGGGGGGATTGTACAGAATTCCATACTTAAATAAAATCAGGATACAAGAGAGATTATCAGGTATCTTAGAAACAAGAGAAATACAGTAAAAAGGATAACCTGATAAACCGAGGAGGAAGACCATTCAAGAGAGTCATTATTCCCTGTGGAGTGCAGACATTAACAGGGATTAGGTAAATTACAATAGGCCATGAAGTCATGGCCCTGTTACAATGTCCCATGTTTTTGGGATGATGTTATAGTCATGATGGTCCAGGAAAAATGCAAGAGCCTTGCTCATGTTTGAGGCTCCATAGCATACTTCAAAAGTAATTTCTCAGCAATACTCTTCCATTGGAAATTACCCCATGCCTCTCACCTCGGGTTCAGATTGATCAATTCTTTTTGTCTTCTATACAGCCCATTTTATCTCCTTAAATTTTGGAGGCTGGGGGCATTAGGAATTATGTAGTTGGAATGGCTCTGAGGGATTTGTCTATGCTTATTTGTTGCTTGGCAAAGCCAGAGCAGAGAGACTTAATGGAGCTGAAATTGTCATTGACTGACAATCACTATAATACTTGCACTGCAGTTAGTAAGGTGCCTAGGGCCGTGCATGGATAGTCTTATTCTTTTGTATAAATCCCAATAAGCAAACATCTTTGAGAGAGTGAAATGAACTGAAAACATACTGAGATTTCAAATCTGTTAAATTATGAATTGTGTGCATTTGTACAGGATTTAACATTGCCAAACTACTAAGCACACTCTCCAGAAAAGTAGAAAGATAAAAGAACCATCAGTTAACTATCTATTTTTATTATAATGTACTAAATTAGACATAAACAAGCTTGTTTTGTTTAATTCTAAACCCACTTAAACACCGAGATGGAAAAAAAGTAAATACTGTCATATTTCTCATTCCTGAAGGAGATACTATTTTATTCAGAAATTTTATCTGAAAGTTAGCTTTTTGGGAGAATTGCAAAAATTTTTCTAGAATATTTATGGAATGTGAGCAGAGAGAGGAAATTATTACCATCAATTAAATGTAGAACACTTTCAACATTATCAGTGGATACATTATGCACTATCAGTTCACTTTTATCGCTTTCCCAATTTCTTCATCAAACAATTATTTCGCTTTAAATTAATCACAAGATTTTTATCAGGTGAAGGCATATCAGTCAGATTGTTAACCAGTATTTGTATCTAAGGTTTATTATTTAGGACATGAATCAATATGGTTTTGAAGTGTCCTTCAGCCATGAAACTAGATTTAAGATTGCCAGAATGTAATTTCTGCTCAGTCACCAGATATCACAGAAATTTTTACAGAACATTGCTGCTTCTGATTTTATTTTATTTTTTGGACAAGCTGTTTGTATTCAGCACTATGTAATGAAGGACAATATTCTTCTCTTTGAATATCAGATCCAACAATAAGTCATATAAGTAAAGTTCATTCACCAATAAGAGAAACCAGAGCCAAAACTAACTTAGATTGTATGCTTACTGTCACAGGATGGGGTCCTCAAGGATGGCCGTGATCTCCTAAGGCCCCTCAACCCTGCCAATTTGGCCCAATAGGCACCCTCAATTCTTGCCCACCACGTCTTTGATGGAAGCATAAAAATAGGCAAGCTGCCTTTAAGTTCTCTTGGACACTGTTTGATGGACACTCTGAACCCTGTGGGTTCCCGGACCCCTTGTAGGTCCCGTTTCACAATGGGTGTTTTGGGGGCACCCTAGCCTTATGAGCTATATGCGTGGCTCCAACCGCCCCTTTACCATGCCCCAAGCCTCGCAGATGGCACCGACGTCCTGTCTAGGCCTTGCTGTGATTGGCCCCTTTGTCTTCTCTCTGGGCTCTCTGCAGCCCTGTTGCTGTGCCTCACTGGCGCCTGGGCTCTCTGCAGCCCCTCGTGCTGCGCCCTCTCTGGCGCCGGGGTCCCCACACTGCAGTGGGCCCCCAATGAGGCCTCCTCCTTCTCCAAATAGCCTTGCCCAAACCACCAGTGTTATAAAACTACAACCAAACATAATCCCCTGAGCTATAACAACACCAACTGTAGAAGGTGTGCGTTGCCCCTTTCTGTTACTGGGAGCAGAACTTAGGCTTCTTCCCTTCACTTACTCCATGAGGGCTCCTTCCCCCTTGGCCGTTGGCGGAGAACTGGACTGCCTACTCCCCGTCCTGGGGTTTATATGGGCGCAGGGCCCTGCCCCTTCTGGCCAGGTGCAGGTGCAAACTAATTTTCTCCTTAGCTGGTTGCCATGGCAACCTGCACCTGGGCTCTTGTTTGGCTCTTCAGGCTCTCCCCAGGCAGTTCCTGCTCTTCTAGGAGCAGGGCACTTTAGTGCGCTGCGACACTTACTCACAGGCCGCCAAGGACTAAACGAGTGATCATAGAAATCACTGATACTTTGCTGGCAACAGTAGTGGAGTACCACAGGCTGGTCATGCTAGGAGATGTCAGCACTCATTTGGACAAGGTCAGAGACACTAAAAACTCATTTTCTCATTTTACCTTCCTAGGACTTTCACAGGTCATCTAAACTGTTGTTGACCCATAAGAGAAGTGGAAGCATTCAAAGGTAACATGTTTAAATATTTTCAGTCCTTGCTGGAGACAGATGTTCAACTCTTGCCATGAAACTTACAGAGTCCCACAAGGATCAGTTCCCTTTTTACTTTTATTCAACATTTGTATTCACTCTCAAGAAGAGCTGGTATGATGAAGTATATTCAGGTGCCCTCAATATGCAGAAGGCATGGAGGTCTACTTAGCCATTATTGCTGCTACCAATTGGTAGCAGGTTATACTGCTCCTACCAGTCCACTCCAGTTTAGGAAGAGGACAGAACAGTGAGTGTAAGTTGGCTCAGGGGTAAGAGAGTGTTGAGTCTTTTGATAGTAAAGGTAAGAATGAAAAAGACAGTAATACTTTAGGGAATGGTTTGAACCCTTGCAGTGGCTCCAGGAAGAGGATCAGAACTCATGGGCTAGGGACAGACATGAAAAAAACGGAGCCTGAATTGATGCAATCTTTGCAGGTTAGTCTAACCTGCCCAGGTTGAACCAATTTGTAATAGTACAGGCATTCCTTGTGGACTGAGGAAATGTGGGCACATGCCTGTAGTTGCTCAGGCTAGGTGCCAGGGGGTGCTAGAGCACACCCTGGGTTGCAGAGAAGCTGTGCTTGGGGCAGGGGAGGGGGCGTGGCCAGCCTGGGCAGAACTGGCCAGAGAGGGATTTAATTCGTCCCTCCCTGTTGCACCGGCAGGGACCCAAGACGGGTCTGCTGGGCGCTTCCCCCTCATTGCTGCAGCATCAGACCTACATGACCCCCAAGGCAGAGAGGGCAGGAAGGAGGGTTAGTCTCCACTCTACCTCTACTGCCCCATGGGGACCGCAGCTGGGTCTGCCTGCCCCGTCAGGATAGCAGAGGGAATGAACCACATATGACAGATGTCAACCATGTAACTTCATGATTGGAAGGCATGCAGAAACAAGTGATGAGGCCAATCCAAAAACCTATGTTGTAGGCAGGGCTGCTCAACACTTCCCATTATAAGACTCCATTTTTATTTTCTTATAAATTGAAAACTAACTATTTAGATTCAAAGTTTCCATGCTCAGTCTCTGCCTAAGAATGATTTTTTTTGGAGAACTGCAGACAAATAGTTTAACCAATTCTGAGAAAAATACGAAGGAAAAACACATTGCTTAGCCCATGTTAAATCCTCAGCTATTTGTTATAAGTAATATAAAGCTCACATATTTGGGTGTGTTGCGGCGCACCTCGCTGCCCCGCTCCTAGAGAGGGGAGAACTGCTGGGGAAAAGCCTCAGCAGAGATAATGATCACAGCTGCAGGTTGCCAGGGCAACTAATGAGAGTCAGCTGATCCTGAGGGGGCAGGGCCTGGCCCCTATAAAGCCTAGAGCCAAGGCCAGGCTAGGAGTTGCTTGCTAGCAGCCAGAGGGGCAGGAGCTCCTGGAGTTAGGATGCGGAGAGAAGCCTAACAGCAAGTACTGCTCGAGCGGAGTTAAGCAATGATGTTAAGTTATAGCCAGGCGGCTTTGGGTTCTGTTTGAGTTATAGCCAGGAGGCTTGAAGTTGTGTTTGTGATATTAGACCGGCGGTTTGGGTGAGGCTATTAGGGGTTGGAGGAGGCCTCATAGGGACCCCAGAGGGGTGGGGCCCTAGCACCAAGAGGGCGCATTATCGTCATAGGGACCCCAGAGAGGTGGGGCCCTAGCGCCAAGAAGGTGCAGTACTCATAGGGGGGCTCACAGGAGTGTGAGGACCCCGACGCCAGTAAGGGCGCAACTTGTGGGATGTGTAGACCCCAGCCCAGAGAGGGGCATTTAAAGAGCCCAGTGTGGGCACAGCAAGTCCCAGAGAGAGGGGCGATTTTAGTAGGAAGCCCAGGGTCGGCATAGATAGCCCCAAACAGGGGGCGGTATTATTAAGGAGCCCAGCGGGGCCCGGAAGGTCCCAGAGCAGGGGGACCATTGCGAGGCCCAAGAGGGGCAATGTTTGAGAGGCCCAAGGGGGCAATATGTGAGAGGCCCAAGGGGGGCAAGATTGAGAAGCCCAGGACAGGCATAGCGAGCCCGGTAACAGGCTAGCACTATGGAAAACCCAGGGCAGGGGCAGGGTGCTGCGGTGGACTCAGACCAAAGGGGTTAGCAGCACAGCGCCCCAGAGAAGGGCAGTGCTGCGGTGGTCCCCAGGAAAAGGGGACAGCAGCACAGTGCGCCCAGCAAATGAGAGGTTAGCAGTGCAGTGGGCCTAAAAGACCGGTGGCTCGAGAGGACGTCCCAAAGTGGACTAGGTTATTTTAGAGAAGGCCCAGAGTGGGCCTCAAGAGTCCCAAGAGAGGGGTGGTGTTACTAAGAGTCCCAGTGAGGGGCACTGTATTAGAGAGAGCCCGGAGTGGGCCCAGTGAGTCCAGAATGGGGCAATAGCATAGAGACATATGGAGAAGGCCCTAGAGCGGGCTAGATTACAGAGGAGGACCCGAGAAAGCGGGTGTATATTTTGACTGGACAACGTCTGTCCCATCTGCGAGGCTTGGGGCGTGGTATTAGGGGTTGGTAGGAGCTATGCGTAGCCCATAAGGCTGGGGTGCCGGAGTAGCAGCCATCATATGGGGTGACCACAAGAGTCCAGGAAAACCACGGGAACAGAGGTCCCGAGTAGCCGTGACCAAGGAGGAGTAAGGTAGCCTCCCTATTATATTTACCAGCAAGACGTGGCGGGCGAGAATAAGAGGGTACCTTGGGCCGGCCTTGACATGGTGCGAGGGACCTCAGGGAGATCATGGCCCTCCTGCAGGATCCTTCCATGACAGGGTGCATCCTCACAAACCAAATAAGCCTGCTTCAGCTTATAGCTCAAGATAGACTTTCTGTGTAATGGCTGTTCCACATGCTTTGGGCTGGGGTTGGGGTTGGGCTGGGGCCCAAAACAGACTGCAAAGAACATGCGCCTCATGTTTGGCACCATGGATTAACCCATCTTATTTAAATTCAAGAAGGATAAAAATCCAAACCAGGTGAAATGAATATAGATTGGCAAGCAATTGATGAGCTTTGAGTGGTAGAGACAGAACATATAATTGGTAATTGGAGGGAGAGGCTAGGAGGACCAGGGGAGCCAGGAAGCTGTGGTACTGAATGAAGTGCTGTGAGGACAAGCGAAACGAACTGGCTGCACAAGGAGACTAGTGGGGAGGAAACAGTTTAAATGGATGAGAGCTATAGAGCTAAGAAATACTTAACATACAAAGGGAGAAGTAGAACTAGTTGGTTTCTCACCCATTCTCAGTCTCCCCCAGAATA
>NW_005841848.1:5397851-5400415 GCF_000455745.1 Alligator sinensis | reverse complement strand
GGGAAAGAGATTTGGGACCAGTGCAGGGTAGAAGGGGAATGACAAATTGCATGAGGAGCTGAGGGTTGAACTGGGGCTGGTTAGGCAAAGGAACTGGGATTCAATGCGGAGACACTGAGAGATGAGGGAGTCTGACGGGAGACTGTATTTTCAAGAGGGACATGAGATTTGTTTACGGCAGAGATAGGAAATTTATTTAGGCCCAAGGGCCACATAGGGAATTTTGATGAGCTGATTCAGGCCAGGTCGGCAACACAACCCTCCTACCCCACCACTGGCCTTCCTGCAACAATTCACCAAAACTCCCTATGGGGGTTTAGGAAGGAGGAAAGTAGTATTCAGGAGCAGGATGGGCAGGGGAGCCTGGGATCATGGGACTAGGTCACAGGGTAGCAACAGCTTTGGGCTGGGGCCTGGGCTGAGGCATGATCCACTCTGTTCACACCCTGCCCTGTGGCGGGAGGGTTTTGGGGTTGTGTGTGTGTGTGTGTGTGTGTGTGTGTGTGTGTGTGGGAGGCCTGGCTGGGTGCTAGGTCCTGGAAGTCACCCAGCAGCAAGGGGAGGGAGGGGAAGGTCGGGGGTGAGTGCAGCAAAGCTCGGTTGGATAGTGTAGTCTGATGCTGGACCTGTGGTGCTCCACATTGGGCTGAGCCCCACCCAGGACAGCCTGTGATATACATCTGCCAGCCCCAGTCCCAGCGCCTAACCTCCAGTGGCAGATCCTCCTCCTGCTGCTGCCCCTGCTGTGCTGCTCTGGGCAGGCAGGTGGGAAGCTTCAGCTGGGTGGCTCTTGCTGGAGGTGAGGGGCGCAGAACAGCACTGGGAACAGCTCCACTGGAAGCTGTGCACTCAGGTGGGAGTGCAGCAGGCTGAGTGAGAGTGGGCAGGAGTGGGGTGCAGGCTGCCCTGGTGGGAATGGGTGGGACTTGGCCCCATGTAAAGTGCTGCAGGGCAGCCACAAGCCAGATCTAGTAATTTGGTGGGCCAGATCTGGCCTGCAGGCTGTATTTTGCCCACTTCTGGTCTAAGGACTCTATGATGAAGAAGAGAAGCATAAACTGGTTTGGGGTGAGCAGCGAAAACGCAACAGGATCAGGAAACCAGGGATGGAGAAGAGACAGGGTTGGGACAGAGACCCATTGAAAGGGATGGGACAGAAGGGTCAAGGTTGAGCAGGGATGGCCAGGAGAGTCCATGCCCAGGAAAGATTATTCCCTTCTAGCGCTTGGAAACACACAAGATTCCTGAGTCTTGCCACTCTCCATTATCAAAAAATACATTAAATCCAGTAGAAATGTCTCATTCTTCTATGTGCTGAGAGTGATAACCTAATATTGATGTCGGTTATACATGTTCAGATCATCCAGAACTCTCCCAGCTTTGCTTTCTTGAGAGACAAACTTACCTGTTCAGAAGTTCTAGCAGAGAAGCAAAGAGCTTACAGTGCCGGCCCAGACCTGCCGCAGGTCCTTAGAGCATGCATCCCCACAAGTTTTGCAGGCTTCTTTTTCTGCTTGGCAACAGTAACATAAGCAAGGGCACAGGTCAGCACCGATCATCCTGCTTCCTCAGGGGACCACACCTCTGAGGAACTCCAGCTCAACATTCCCCCTTCCATCTCTTCCTCCTGTGAGGCTTTGGCAGAGGAGATTCTGAGCTTGTCACCTCTTGCCAGGGAGCTGTGTTTCCCAGAATAGTGCTGCAGTCCCAGCAGGGGTCTGCCAGGTCAGAGAAGGGGGCAGGGGGCTGCTACATTAGGAAAAGGAGGGGGCAGACCTGTGCCTGTCCTGTGCACAGAGCCCTCTACCCTGAACCCTCTGCACTGTGCTCCAGGACAGCTGCAGCTGGGCAGGGACCTGCACTTCTGAGCACTTAAGTGCTGCAGTTGGGGCTGGGGTTACCTGGGTGTGGGGGGTGGGTTGGCTGGTTCTGGTCTGCTCTGAGTGGACCTTGGGCCACTGGAAAAGTCAAGAGCAGAACACATCCCCAAGTGCTTCAGAGCTGGGCTTTTGCAGCCTGAATCACTTGCAGGGGCATGTTCTGCTGCCTGCTTGGCTGGGACTGACACGCTCTCTCTGGACATCCCAGTAAGCTTTGCTCCCTCTCTCCTCTCCTCCCTCAGGGCCAGAGTATGGTTTTGTAGCTTGTTTTGGACCCCTGCCTTTACAGACATTAGGTATCCTGAGATTCTCCCAGGAGTCACTTTACTTGGGCTCCTCCCAAGTTATTTTTCTCCCAGAGTGGCCACTTTTACTCTGGGAGAAAAATGATTAATGTCTGTACGCTCCAGAGAGAGCAGGGACTCTCCCTGGAGAAACTGAACATAGCCTCTCAAGTAACAAGCCTTTGTATAGTACATCTAGAGAGTCCAACCCTGCTGATGACCCACATGGTTACCAACTTTAAGATACATGATGGAATGTCTGTGGCTTGATTTTCAGTTTGTTGTGTTTTTGTTTTTTTTTTTTTAAAGAAAAAAGCATAAGCAATTACATGCAAGTTGCATAAAAATAATAATAATAAGTTTACAAAACTGAGCACTCAACATTCAGGAAATGCTAGAA
>NW_005841848.1:5394697-5397841 GCF_000455745.1 Alligator sinensis | reverse complement strand
CTTAATTTGTCCTTGTTGTAAATACACATCATTATACAGTCTTTAATGACAAGCACCCACTTCATTCAGTGCATGAGAAACCCTCAGTGGGGAAGGATCAGAGTTGGTCAGCATAGGATGCTGTTGAGTGTTGGACCCATTTCATTAGGGACACAAGTTGGAAGGTGGATTGTGACTGAAGAAGGGACTGCAGGACCTGAAAGACTGGTCTTATGGTTAATGCAGTTAAATGCTGCTTGGAGACCTGATTTCTCTTTTTACTTCTCCCATATGGTTTGAGTGGTGCCAGACAAGCTGCTTAAAATATGCTTTTAATAGGTATTTGCTGTGTTCTCCTTGTTGTCTGACTTGAGTCCCTAGGGTCTGATTTGCAGAGGAGCTGAGCTGTCACAACTGTAGACAAAGTCCAAGGTTCTTTGAACACAGAAAATACTATCTAAGCTAAGAATTCTGGGGGAAAAAGTTTAGTCCGTGCTCATCATCTCCAAATTAGTGTCTTTTACTTAAATCTCTGGGCTTCAGTTCCCATCTATAAAATGGGGATAATACCTTCCCTTCACTTCATAGGTTTATTGAAAATAAGTTAATATTTGTGAAGACTTTGACACTGTAATGATGAACGCTATAGACAAGTGCATGACAGTCTATCTTCAGAGCAGGACTTGATTGGTGATCAGTAAATAAGTCTAGAATCATACACTGAAAAATAAGGGGAGGAAAGAAATCTTGAATAGCTATTCATGAAGTGAGTCTTGCATCCTGTGTAACAGAGGGGGAGTTCCTGTAGAAGAAACAGCATGTAGTCACGTAAGTCCTGTATTTCCCCAAATACAAGATGACTTCAAATTTAAGATGACCCCCAATAATTAGATTCAATACATGGAAAATTATAAATCTGAATCTAATTGAATCGCATTATCAGGAGTTTGTCTTAAATTTGCACCCCCTTACCGCTGTACCAGGGAAAGCAGGTAACCAGGACCCCCAGCCCTTGCTTCCCCATGCTGCCTGCCGGCCTGGTCACTTGCCCCACTGCTATCTGTCCCCCCCCCCATTTACCACTTCCCTCTCACTGCCTGCTCCTGCCCCTGCCTCTCCAGCCACGTCCCTCCTCCCATTTACATTCTGCAGTGCCTCTGGCTCCAGGGCAGTTGGCAATGGTGATGGTGGCAGCCCTATCCCAGTCAGGTAGAAGCAGTGGTGACAACTCTGGGCTGAACCAGGTTGGGCTCAGGGCCAGAGTAAGAGCAGAAAGTAAACAGCAGTGAGAAAATTGATTGTAATTTTTTGTAGGGAATGGAATAGAATTTATTTCATTGTAATGAATGCTGTTTTTGCTAATTGACTTTCTAAAGACTGCCTCCATGCCATCCTTGCCATTGGTAGAATCTATGGCCAAATGTACCTTCTTCTGTAAGCTGCAGGCTTTATAGTGAAATGATTTGCTGCTTCTCATAGCATGTTTACATCTTGCTTTCATTTAATCTGTTATTTCAGCTAGGAAAATTTCATTTACTCGTATTACATTTGTTATTGCCAAAGTAAAGGTTGTAATAGAGAATTTCCATCTCACTGGCTTAAGATATTATTAAATAATCACATCCTCTTCTGAATGTGCTTCATTTGATCATTAACTCCAGATGTATTTAAGCCCAAACCAGTGACATTTAAGTATATATTTTCAAATGGCACATGAGGATTTAGCAATAAATATGCCATTAATGTTGACAGGACACATGAATTTGACTTCCTAGACTCTGATTTGATGACCAAAATTAACTGAATGATTTCTGAACTAAAAATCCCTGATAAAGGCACCAGAGGTCTCCACTTCTAGTTGTGCTTTACAGTGAAAGATCATTTTAATTGTTTTCTCACCTATCTTATCAAATTCACTTGAATAGAAGATGACCCTGCTTATAAAACAACCCCCCAGCAATTAGATTTTTTTTATATATGGAAAATGTATTAATTTATCATTTTCTAGGTATAGACTCTAACTATTGGGGGTTTGCCTTGAAGTTATCCCCTTTCCCCCTACTACAGCAGGGGAAACAAATCTGGGGTGTTAGGTAGCTCTTTGCTCCCTGCTTCCCCACAACTTTTCCCCCAAGCAGCCCCTTCTTCCTCCCCTTACTGTCAGACACTGTTCTCCTTGAGCATATGGAAGTGATGAGCAAATTTGAAAACAATAATCTTAAAGTTAAACATAGCTTTAGCAACTTGTATATAGTACACATACGCTTAGTTTATTCAGAATTGGTGCATGTTATTGGTGTGGGTTTTTTTTTAACTGATGCAAGTTTTAGCACAGGCATGCCATAAACACACTTTTGAGCAGTACTTTAGCACCTATTTATATGTAGTACAAACAATGATATTAGTCCCAAGATAAAGGCTCTTGATTTACCACATAGTTCATTGGGCTAGGCCCCACCAGAGTCAACAGCACTTTGAACCACAGTGACCCCACAGTTCAGCACTGCTCAGTATGTATGTATCCCTGCTACAAAATATCCATGTATAATTAGCCCCTACTCATGGCTGAAACTGGGTGATTTTTATTTATTTTTTTTTGTCACAAGTCCTGGGTGGCTCCAAAAATTTATATGCAAATGAGGCACAGGGCAGCTTGGTCCAGCTTCACCTTATGGAGGGTAGGGCCACACTAATCAGATGAGCCAGGCTGAGAAAGTGTCTCCCAGAGGGATTCTGGGTAAACTGTATGTAATGTCATGGCTCACCATGACTTTAAAGAGTCTGCAGTGAGGGTGACTGAACTTAATGGACAACACTATGTCTTATTCAGATGGGCTGCACTAACCTATCCTTGTGGTAGGTTCCCAACAGTATATTGCTTCTCAGCCTCTTGTGGTCTCAGATCAAGTACATCAACCTTGAGAGGCAGGAGAAGAGAGTGGCGAGATGGCAGCAGTCATGAATGCTGGTGAGTTGAGAGTAGAGAAGCAAAGATCGGAGAATGAGAGACGAGACCAGATGGAGTGGAGTCGCAAATATGGATATTCGGACTGAGAGCTGGAATCTGATTGGCAGCTGGTACAGCGATGCATCAAGATGAAGGTGAAAGCAAAAACAGCTGACTCTTCACACGGAAGAGTGATGGGAAGAAGACAGAGAGCAGTC
>NW_005841848.1:5389644-5394687 GCF_000455745.1 Alligator sinensis | reverse complement strand
CAGGAATGAGAGAACTGAAGAACGGAGAGGAGGAACCAGATGACGGAATCTAGAAGAGGGAGATGAGTGGAGCCAGAATGATGGGGACAAGGAGCCCAGAGACTCTGAGGCTCAGGGTACAAGTAACAATGACTAGAGAGAAGGTACAGGTGAGATGGACCATGGAGATGTATGACTTCTTTGATCGGATTTTGATTGATATTTTTGAAAGTGAACCCCGAGGGCTGACAATGCATTATGGCCTACCCAAATGGGAGGTGACGGGGTTTCACCTTCTGGCACAGAGGGGCCTACGAGCAGTTCTGGAAAAACTACAAGGAAATGGAGGAGAAGGAAGAACTGCAAGGACTGATTTTTGCTGCTAAACAAAAGTCAAGGGAGTGAGTGATCAGTGTCAAGCTGTATTTGGACATCCTTGAGGAAATGAATGTGGAGAGATGATTGGAGGGGGCAGTCCAGAGAATACCATTTTTTGAAAAAGTGAGAGATAAATATAATGTGGGACAAGGGTGTTCTGGGCATGAGTGATTCTAAGGGAGGAGGAGGGGAGCCTGGGAGAGGTGCAGCACCTACCATCAGTTATTCACATAGCCCCAGTGCCCTCCTATCATAAACCATGGGCAGCCCCATCAGTGTAGCAAATGCAGGCAGGAAGGGCATTTGGCAGCCTATTGTAGCCTAATTATTTGCTACTGGTGTGATGGAAGAAGGCACAGAGCCCATGTGTGCCAGGAAGGGCTGAAATGTAGGCGGAAGGGCACATGCAAAACAGATGCCCAAATTCTTTCTCTAATGGAGCACGACCTAAAAGGGAGGATGACTTAGACCAGATGAGTGAGGAGGAGGCAGAGGTGGGGGAGGTCGGGATGGATTCAGAGGAGGGAATGGGAGGACAAGCAACAGAGGTGGAAAGGGGTGAAATGAGTGTTGTGTTAGCAGCACAACAACTAGAGGAGGAGAGGGAAGAGGAGGAAGGATGAGCATGAAAACAGAGAGAGAGAGAGAGAGAGAGAAATCCCAGAGACTGACTGAGAAGAAAGTTCTGCTTTAGAGAGAGGAAAAGAGGCGGAGCCATGGGTAGGAAAAAGGAAGAAACAAATGCCATCACAGTTGTGGAAGAAGAAATGGGAGAAGATGGAAAGAGGGGAGAAGGGAGAAGCGATGCTAGGGTGGAATGGTACATCAGCAGTGAAGATGGAAGGGTCTGCTGAGCCAAAAGGAAGTATTGGGCAGGGAGGGAACAGCGGTTACCCTTCTCAATATAGAAGCCCTGGAGAACCTAGTGAGAGTGATGGGGATGAGGAACTGGGGAGGGACAGAGTCACTGATCATCAGCACTGACATGGACAACCTGTAAAACAAGAGATATGAGGACCAGTGGCTTCCATCTTTTCTTTATCATAGTGTTATGTGTTGCAACTTTAAATGTGAGAAGCTTATTGACAAGGAAGAGATGGGACCGAATGGCAGCAACTTTAAGGTCTATCAATGTGGACATAATATGTCTACAAGAGTGTGGAATACCATGAGGAGATGAATATAAATATCTGGAGAAGGGATGGGGTTTGGGGGTCATGGTGGGTGGGCACAAATGCAAAAAAGGTGGCAGGGGAGGTGGGCAGTGTTAATTAAAAACCCAGGAGTTAAATTCAAGGAAGTGTAACTGTTAGTAGAAGGAAGAATTAAGAGGGTGTTGTTGGAGATAAGAGAGATGGAGGTAGAGTTCTTTAACTTATATGCACCTACGGAAAGAGAGGGGAGGGTGGCTTTTATTTCGAAAGTTGGAAATGTATGCGATGGCGGTGAGACACAGGGTCATAGTTGATGACTTCAACTGCATCAGTGAGAAAGGAGACAGGGTGGAAGAGGTGGAGTTAGACAGCTCCTCAAAGATGTTAAAGAAAATTATCAAGGAAGAAGGTTTCAAAGATGTGTGGGCAGGAGAGAAAGTACATACAAGAGAGGAGCCAGGGGGAAGGAAACCTTCAAGGATCAATTTTGTTTTAATTTTGGAAGGAGTGGTGGTACACAAGAAAGAGATGCAAGATGTGGGTTTTGGTTATCATCGAGTACTGCAGGTGGAGATGAGAAAGGTGGGAAGGAATGAAAAGGAAAGGCCTCTGGAAAGTGAACATTACACTTCTTCACCATGAAAAAGTGTGTAAGGAGTTTATGGAAGAGTATGAGGAATGAAGAACCTTAAAGAATTGTTGTAAAAGCAGTGGGAATGAAGATGTATGATTAAGAGAAGAACAAGCACACTTTTCATGAATGTTGGGAAAAGAAGGGCAAGGGACAAAATGAGAGAGCTGAAAAGGAGGCAAGAGAGGGTGCAGTGCTTGATTGTGGAAACAGGAAGGGAGAGAGAAGTGTAGGATAAACTGGAAGAGGCAAAGTTGGAGGTGGAGGAATGGTTTAAAGAAAGAACCGGTGAAAAGACTTTCTTAGTGAAAGCACCTTGGGTGGCAAAATGGGAAGAATGGAACTCATACTTTGCTGCAAGAGTCAGGAAAGCAAAGGGAGAGGTGGAAAGACTGAAAAAGGTGAATGGAGACTGTGGAAGGTCAGGAGGAGGTACTGAATACTGTTGCAGACTGTCGCAGAGCACTGGGGTGCCCTGCTCCTAGAGAGTGGAAACTGCCAGGGAGAGAGCCCTGGCAGGATATAACGAGCACAGCTGCAGGTTGCGGGGGCAACTGGAGGCAGCGAATGACCCACACCTGACAGCGGTTAGCTGGCTGTAAGGGGCAAGGCCTGGCCCTTATAAAGCCCAGAGCTGAGGCCAGGCTGGTAGTTCTCTGCTGGCAGCCAGAGGGGCAGGAGCTCCTGGAGTTAGGCTTCTTCTTGCATCCTAACAGCAAGTACAGCTTGACCAGAGTTGAGCAATGTCGTTATAACCAGAGGGTGCATGTTTGAGTTATAGACAGGAGGCTCAAGTTTGTGTTGTTATGTATTACACCGGTGGCTAGGGTGAGGCTATAAGGGGTTGGAGGAGGCCTCAGGGGGAACCCTCAGCGGTGGGAGAACCCCGGCGCCAGGGAGGGCGCAGCATACTCATTGGGGGACTCACAACGAAGGGTGAGGACCCCAGCGCCAGAGCAGGCACAGCATACTTAGGGGGAACCCACAGCGGCATAGGGACTCCGGAGCCAGTAAGGGTGCAGTATCCTTAAAGGGGCCTCACAGCAGAGTGTGAGGACCCCTGCGCCCAGCATGGGCACAGCGAGCCCCAGAGAGGGGGCAGTATTACTAGGAAGCCCCAGTGTGGGCCCAGCGAGCCCCAGAGAAGGGGTACTACTGAGAAGCCCCAGGGCGGACGTGGCGAGCCCCTGTGGAAGGCAGAGTACTGTGGTAAACCCTGGAAAGGGCAAAGTACTGCGGTAAACCCCGGCGAGAGGGGGTAGTGGTGTGGTGAGCCCTGGAGAAAGGGGGTAGCAGTGCAGTGGGCCCGGGAGTCGGGTGGCGTAGCCGATAAGTCCCAGAGGGGGCACAGAAGTCCCCAGGAGAGGGGTGGCGTTTTAGAGAGGTCCCCAGGAAAGGGGTGCTGGTACAGAGAGCCCCAGGAGAGGGGCGACGTTACAGAGACGGCCCAGAGTGGGCGCTGAGAGCCCCGGGAGAGGGATGGCATTAGAGGAGCGCCCCGAGAGAGGGCGGTTGGACTGAGAAGGCCCAGTGCGGCCGCAGAGAGCCCTAGAAGTGGGCGGTTTGATTGAGAAGGCCCATAGTGGGCACAGGAGGCCCCAAAGAGTGGGCGAGTGTACAGAGGAGGCCCGAGAGATGGGCGGTGTATCTATAGAGACAGACGAATGTCTATCCCATCTGTGAGGCTTGGGGCGTGGTATCAGGGGTGGTTGGAGCCACACATAGCTCATAAAACTAGGGTGCTCTGAAGCACCCATTGGCAGGACAAGACCCACGAGGGGTCCACGAGTCTACAGGATTAGAGCGTACATCAGACTGTGTCCAAGAAGACGTGAGGCAGCCTCCCAACCAATTTAGACCATCAAAGTCGTGGCGGGCGAGAAATAGAGGGTGCCCTTGGGCCAACTTGACATGGAGAGGGGGCCTTAAGGAGCTCACAGCCCTCCTGCAGGACCCCGCCGTGACACAGACTTTTATGGGGATTTGTACAGAAAGCAAAAAATTGATAGAGAGTGGAAGAGGAAGTTTTTGGCTGACATCAAGGAGAAGGTGGAGGATGACAGGAAGGATGAGTTAGGGAGAGAAATAAGGAAACATAGAAATGTTTGAGAACTTTTAAAGGAAATAAGTCACCAGGAAAGGATGGACTCCCAGCCAAATTTTATGTGAAATTCTGGCCATAGGTGGGAAAGGATTTGATGGAAGTCTTCACAGAAATAACACAAGAAAGAAATATTGGGGAGGGTTTTGCAGACACAGTAGTGGTGCAGCTGTATAAGGGAGATCAAGAATACCTCAAGAACTGGAGGCCAATCATGTTATTGAATACTGATTATAAAATCCTGGTGAAAGTCATAGCGATATGAATGATAAGTGTTCTGGAGCAAGTCATACAAGAGGACCAAACGTGTGCGAAGGGAGAAGAATTGCACAAACACACTTGGTGCTGAGACACGCACTGGCATGCATGAAGGATAGAAAATGGAATACGGTGCTAACAAACTTTGATCTCGAGAAAGCATGACAGGGTAATGCATGAGTTTGTTTTGAGGTTCTGCTGAAAATGGGATTCCCAGAAGAGGTTGGTAGGCTGAGTGGAATTGTTGTATGGCACAGCAGAGAGTCAGGTCCTGGTGAAGGGAAATTTGAGTCAAGACTTTCAGATACAAACAGGGGTAAGGCAAGGGTGCCCTTTGTCATGCAGGATCTTTATATGTGCCATGGAACCTCTGGTGCAGAGGATAAGAGGGGATAAAATAATCAGTGTGGTTAATGTCTGGGGGGGGGGGGGGGGGGGGAGTGAAATGCTCACTGTACATGGATGACATTAACATGATGGTGTGAGAGTCTCATTAGAGAGAATCCTGAAACACATGGAAAACTACAGGGAAGCTTCGGGGG
>NW_005841848.1:5379158-5389634 GCF_000455745.1 Alligator sinensis | reverse complement strand
AGAAAAAAAGGCTAAGAGCGAGGTGTTGGGGACTGCAAATTGGGGAGATCTAGGGAAGTTTGGTACGAGGGTGGTTAAGACTCAGATAAATCTTAGGGGTGGTTCTTGATAAAGAAGGGAAAAGCATAGGAAGAGAGAGGGTCACAGGTTAAGAACATTTTAGGGTTTTGGGGCACAAGAGGTTTGTCATATGCAGAAAAAGTGAAGCTGGTGAAACAGGTGTTGCTAGCCATTCTGCTGTTTGTGGGTGTAGTATATCCTCTGCTGTGGATGTAAAGCAGGAAAATCCAGAGACTGTTCTTCTGGGGTTCTAAGTGGAATGGACTTTCAGGAAGGAATTATATAAGGGACAAAGAGTGCAGAGGGTGGGAACTACCGGACACGCAGATGTTTATCTGTACCCACTATGTTAGAATGGTGATGAGGGAAGCATCGGAAGGAAGCAGGAAAGTGGGAAAACTTTGCAGATTTTGGGCAGGGAAATTTTGGGAGGGGAGGTTAGGAAGGTGGATGGTTGTGGGATGAGATAATGTTGTTACTGTAAACTGTTAAGAGATGAGGAGGAGTTAATATGTTATGAGGCTTTGTTAAATGATATAATGTTTAATCCCATAAAGGCTGTGGAGGATGGGCCTACATGGGACGGGGAGGAAGGGGTAGTGGGCTTGGAAACTGCAGATACTTTAAGAAAATGTTCTGCTCTCCCATAATGTATGAGGTTTGGAAGGGCTAGGGATACAAGGTTTGAAAGAAAGGGGAAGGATTTTGGAGGAAATCAGAAGAAAAGACAAAGTAACTGAGGTGGGTGATTTGTCAGAGCAACAAGCAAGGTGACTGTGGAGACGGGTAATGGGGAAAGATTTAAAAGGGGAACATGCAGACATGATATGGAAAATGGTGACGAGGGCTTTAACAGTAAGAGGTTCAATATAGGTGGGGTTTGGGAAGAACACCAAAATGCCCATGGGAGAAGTGCGGTGTTGGGGAGGGGGTGTTAGAATCAGTGGTACATGTATTTTGGGAATGCAACTTTGCATGGCAGGTTTGGAGGATGGCACAGAGATTTTTACAAATTGTAGAACTGAATGATAATATACATTTTGAGACGGTGATCTATGGGTTGGTTAAGAAAGGATGGGAAGATATGGGCACGGGTGATCTGTGTTAATGCAGCACTGTGGAAAGTGAGGAACTTGTTGATCATGAAGGGAATGGTTTACTACAAAGGAATATTTACAGCTAGCCCTGTTTGAGCTCAAGTATTATATGCAAAGGGATGATGATGAGGAAGATGGGAGTAAGAGGGAATAGATGTGGAGGAAAGATAAATGGAAATATGTATTCGCATGAGGAGTGCTTGAGACTTGGGGGGGGGGGGGGGGGAAGAGGATCAGGCCAGAAGGGGGATAGTTGTGGGATGAGGTAATGTTGTTACTCTAAACTGTTAAGAGATGAGAAGGAGTTAATATGTTATGAGGATTTGTTATATTAAACACAAAATAATGTTTAGTATTTGTAAATATATAAATATATATGAGGTTTTGTGTGGTTTTTATTTAAAAAATAAAAAATTGGGTTTTAATGGGGGGGAAAAAAATGGTTCCCATCAGCATATTTGCCCAATGTGAACCATGTGCTTTATAGTCATGGTCAGTGTTGGCTGCATTTAATCAACTTCACAGTTGGTTTTCATTGCTGAGCACATGCTGCTTTTGGCAGCAGTTTAATGAGATTTCCTTGTCTGTGGTTATAGGACAATGGGCTCTTTCCACCATGCCAACTGGGGGAGAAACCTTGTCTTGTATTTAAGCAAATACAGTATTTATGTTTCAGAAGCCCAGAGCAGCTTCCTGATGTCTCATCTGTCTTTATCTGGAAATTTTATATTACACCCCACATTGCCCCCTTGTGATCTTGTAAGGAGGAATAAAATATTATGTTTTTTTCAAGTATTTTGGGTGCACGATTTACATGGGAACAGCATTCACACCTGCTTAACAGTTCTGTATGCTTAAATGTTCTGGTATCTGTTTATGGTCCATATATCCTATTGTCTTGAGTTAGAAGCTTAATTACTTTTAATCCATGACACCTAAACTGCACCAGAGTTCTGTATTTCAGATTTGTATGGAATGTTAAGACACTACCCAAGGTGCCTCATTGAACAGTCATGTCAGCAAGAAATAGAAATGCCTTCAAGAGCTGTCTACTGGAGAGATCATGTTGCAGTAACTCTTTACTGCAGTAGCTATTTTAACATTAATTCATTTTATCTGGCTTCTGCTTGCCCTTAGTTCCAAAGAGATCTGAGTGTGGATATCATCCATCATTCCTGAAGGAGAGTGAGAAGGGCCATCACCTCTATGACAGCAATTTCTTCTGTCCAGGACTCTGCAAAGGGTAATCTGTGAGGTTCAAGATCCCTGGCAATGGCACAGGCCAGGAATGGGGTATGCTTATGGAAACCCTGGGTTCTTTGTCAGTAGCAATCTTGCCTGAAGCAGCTAGTTTTTTGGGGGGGGGTGTCTCTTTAAGAGCATAAAGTATAAGCAAGTTGCCAAGCAGGTCAGAAAAAGCACCTTTTTTCTGGAAACTTTACCTTGGGGTGAAAGGCTGGCACACACTTAATAGATATATTAGCTCAACTTTGAGCGCTTAATAGAAATTAACTGTTGCCTGGGACCTGGCTGCAGGGATCTGCGTAGGGATGACATTCATTTCTAATCAATAGAATGAGCCTTGTGACCTAGCCGTATCATACAATACCAGGAGCATTCACATTATGCTATTGCCATTAAGAGAAAGTGACTCTTCATAAGTATTGCTTTTACTTCTGTTGTTGTTGTTGTTTGGCAGCATTTTAGGCCTTGTGCACCTTCCACTGAAGTTAAAAAGAGCAGAGTACTTGCTAGCTTGTGATTTAGAGAACACCTGCAGCCAAAGATTTATAGAAGGAGCTATTTTCTGCTGATTAGTCTACAATGCTCTCCGGGCCAATTAACTGAAGTGATCAGTTAACTGTCCCTGAAAAAGCAAAACTGTCTTGGGCAAACTGCCACAGAAAACACTTAAAAAAAAAACAAAACAAAACAAAACAAAAAAAAAAAACAACTGTTCAAATATATGGACTATACATATGACCTCTATAAATATTAGAGTATTAATGTATCACCTTGAAGCTTAGCCTGCAGACTGACTGGCTCTCTTTTACATGAGTTACTTGAGGTATGCTGCAGTACTTGGCTAGAGTTTTTCAGCAGTGATTTCCCAAGTTACCAACAAAATTACTGTATCCCACTGAGACAGTATGTTTGAAGAATGCCTTACCTGTCTAGTTACTGTCAATCTTTTGAGGGTAGAGCATAGATTACCAAGAGCTTCAGGGAAATGAAACATTTTTGGCTTTTATACGCAAACCCTCCAGTCTTCCATCCTAACTTGCTTTGCTACTAGTTGAAACTTCATGAAGATTGTGTACACTGGCAGGTGCTTAAGAGGTTGTTTTTATAAATATTAATTATTACCTCTTGTAGATATTATTTGATTTGTGTAGCACTACACCTGCATGCCTACCAGTAAATCTAACTGCTTTGTTTGCTGTATTCTACCAGAGAGAACAGTGTTTGGTAAATGTCAGCCTTCTGTCTTTATTTGTATTCTATCCTCCTCTTGTTATTAGATGTTATCCTGCAAGAAATTTCTTGACTAAAGAGCAGCCCTGTACCTATTAATCCTTTTCAAGTTTGAAAAGGAAGCCAGACAAAATCTTAGTATCAGTGAATCATAAGGCATACTATTAATGAGAATCTGGCCTGAAAGATTTATTCCTTTCTATTAAACTTGAAATCTGTCAGTGGTGACTCAGTACAGCCATATAAGAAGTCATTATATTAGCCATCTGTCATGGGGCAATGATTATTAGAGACAGGAGCAAAGACCCACAGAATCTTCTTGGGCCCTCACAGCTTTGTACCTCACATTGATTTGTGTGTGCAAAATGGGTGTAAATCACTACCAAATTACAGTTATACTTTGCTACCTCTAATTGTTGCCATAACATGTTGCACAGGTATAAGCTATTGATCAATGTGCAAGGGAGTGTTGACAAGGCCCCCACAATAGACTGGTGTTAATACTGCACTTGTCTGGTTTATTTACCCTACAGATGGATCCATGTAAACCCTGTTTCAGGTCCTGACTCTGAGCTTGTGGGGCATCTTAGAGCTGAAGATTGGCTTGGTCTATTGTAAAAATGTGGGTAATTTGCAACTTTTAGATCTGAATTTATATTCCTCTAAAGTTGTGGTGGTTGAATCAAAATTTTGGTGAAGCTCATCTATTCCAAATGCAATTAACAAATAGTGACACCTGATTTTAATTTAATTTCTGTAAAACCAAGTCAGAGGTGTTGAAGACATTTCATAAAGTGTAAAAATGAAATATTTTACATAATAATATGTATAATTGCTAGTTTACTTAAAGTTAGCTTGTTGGTGTACCTACCCACTTTAAAGCTTCAATTTGTACCAACTATGGTCATGATTCCTCTAAAGGTTTTGGCAAACTTGGATAAGGAGCACTGAAATTGGAAGAAAGCTAGTACTTTTCCATCTGAAATAATATACATCAAATAGCTAGAGATCAATTTTAAACATTAAAGTGAATATTAACACATCTTATTGAGAACTTAGTGGTGCTCAGCCTGAGAAGAATCTTTTCTTGAGATTGGTGTTATGGTTGGATAAAATGTGTGCCACTAAGCAAAAGTAAAACCATTTACTATATTTCTGTTGGCCCATCCCATGACCTGCTTAGAACTCTGTATTCAAAACACCCCAGTCATATGTCAAGGGGTAGAATCAGTTGATTCTGTTGCTTATTATTATAGATTTGATTTGTGGAATGGGACATCAAAGTTAATAAGCACCTGCATTTGCTCTTCTGGGTTAAACATTATCCTTATATTTAAGCATTTATCATATAATCAAAGCAATCCGGCCTTTCCATTACAGCAGCATCAGAGAGCTATCACTTGAAAAGTTACTGTAGTACACAATACATTGGACCATGCATGTACTCACGTGGCTCTCACTATCCCTTCACTTTGTTGGTGGTTCTTGCTTTGTGACCCATGCTTAGGCATTCTTTAAAACCCTGCTCAGATGCTGTCTAAACCTCTTAGTGCCTTTATTTCCATTTTCCAGTACCTACAAGGAAAAAAAATTGGCATGAGGGCTGATGCAAACTATTTTGCAGTCTGGATACTTTACCAAGGTCCCCGTAGATGTTCTTGGAGAAATAGAGCATGTATCTGTGCACGTTCAACAGTATATGAAGGTCTTATTTCTTAATTTTTAATACCAGACACGTATCACTGTAAACAAGAAGAGACATTTGGCTTGAGTATGAATAGTAGACGCACATGATCAGAGGCTCCTCAAAGCTTTGAGTCAGAGCTCCCAGGCTAAAGCTAAACAAACAAATGCAAATTGCATATAACAGAAAAAAGAAAATAGCTGGGCAAGAAGTTAACACAGCCAGTTGTGAAGATAGATCACAGTAAAGTTAGTCATAGCCAACAGGCCTGCTCAACAAACATGGAAGAAGTAAAAAGATTCTGTGGCATAGTAAAATAGGCATAGATGTTACAGCCAGGCAAGGGTAGATTATGAGGTGGGGGTAGGAGTGGGGTGCACTGGCACACTTGCACCCCACTTTGATTCCTCCTTCACCCAAAGTTTAAAACCAACTGCCTGACAGTGGCAGCAACACTTCTAGTCAGACAATGTTGAGGGAGTCAATTGACTTCTTAGATCATGATAATCTACCTGATCCCTTCTAAACTCTTCATTCCACATGTGTTAATGACCCTCTTTTCTTTTTAATGGCTTTGATGTTCCATCAATCAGGCTAACCTTTCTTCTGCACTGTTCCTGTCTGTTAGCTGCTCCTGATTAATGAGGCTCCCATTTCACAGCCCTGCAAACTGTTTTTAACTCATTCCAATGAAGTCCTATTAGTTTTTGCTTTAATTGTAAACTGAATAATACAGCCCTAGGGTATTAGTAAAGCCTCTAGTTTCTCTTTAACTGGAGAAAAATGTGTTGTGTTATATATGTATGGATGCACTTCGCCATCTGCACCCTACTTTTCAGTATCCTAGATCTGCCCATACAGCCCTATCTAGACTTGTGGTCTAAGCTAATCAGTTAGAACCCAGACACTGCATGAAGTTGACTCCTTGGCTGTATACCAGGGGTCGGCAACCCCTGACACGCGCACGTTAGAGCGGACAGCGGGAGGGCTGTGCTGCCTCAGGGCCAGGCCCTATCCCTGCTGTTTGCTCCAAAGTGCATGTGCAGTCACCGCCAGCATGGAGGTGATGCCAGAGCTGTGGAGCCCGGCACAGCTGTTTGCAGCCTGCCCACTGCTTGCTGCAGCTGCTCGAAACCTAGGCTAGCTACAAACAGCTGCAGCAGGCTCCAAAGCCCCATCATCACCTCTGTGCTGGCAGTGGGGGAGAGACCAGGGTTGCACTGCCTCAGGCCCCTCCCACTGCCCACTCTGAAGTATGCATGCACACGCCAGTACAGAGCTGATGCCGGAGCCCAGCAAAGCTGTTTGCAGCCTGCCTGCTGCAGCTACCCAGAGCCCAGGCTGGCTACAAGCAGCTGCTCTGGGCTCTGAAGCCCAGTCGTCAGCTCTGTGCCGGCAGCACGGGAGAGGCCAGGGTTGTGCTGCCTCAGCCCCCCCCCGCGCGTCTGCTCCAAGGTGCGAATGCAGCTATTTGCAACCTCCGGGCTGCAGCCAGCCCCAGCTCTGGGTAGCTGCTGCCAACCACAGAGCCGGGGCTGCTTGCAGCAGGGCTTGCAGCTGAGCCTGCCTGATTCCCACCCGCTCCAAGCCCAGCACTGGCCCAGCCCCCTTACTAGGATGAGGCTGGTGCTGCCCCTTGCCAGGAGCACCGCACCTTTGCAGGGTTAGCTTTGTGGAGTGGGTGGGTGGTTGAGCTGATGGGCAGGCTCTGAGCTGGGGCCTCAGCTGGCTGCACTGCAGCCCAGGGGCTGGCTCCCCAGGGAGGCACAGGGGCTCCAGGAGGCCCAGGGCATTGTTAGGTCAGATTTTGTCCAATGGCCCAGCAGCCTGGCTCTGTGCATCCATGCATCTGGTTCTGTATGCACACATGTCTAGTTCTAGATGTATGTGCGTATGTCTGTTCTGGATCTGTGTGCACATGTGGTTCTGTGTGCATGTGTAATTCTTTGTGTGCTTGTGTATGTGCCTGGTTCTCTCTCTGCTCTCCTCTTTCTCTTTCTCTTTCTTTCCCCCCTGCCCCCAACATGCTTAACAAAAGAAGTACACAACAACAAAGGCAACATTTATGACTCTTAAATATACTAATATGCAGTGCTTCCTGTCATGTACTGCCGCCCCCCCCAAATGCAATTTTGTTTTTCTGGCATGCCGGCACTCTGGCATGTTCCAAGGTAGACATTGTGGTTTTTTTGGCACTCGGGCCAAAAAACATTGCCTACCCCTGCTGTAGATGATCAGGTCACAACACTTCTTGCTCTGAAATACCTTATAGCCCCATGGTTAAGGCAGTCTGAGAGATAGGAGATACGGGTTGAAAACCCTTCAGGCAGAGGAGGAACTTGAATTTTCATCTCCCATATTCCAGCTGGATGCTCTAACCATTGGGCTGTGGAGTAAAACTGAAGGATATCACCATATCCTGTCCATGAAAGGAGAGACTGAAAACCATCATGCCACATTTCTTGAAAGGAGGACAGATATCCCACTCCAGGGGTGGGTTCATAGCCATACATCCCAAGTACATGTCTTATTTTAGGAAGTGCCTTGCAATATTAAAGACTCACTCACTTAAGACACAGTGCACAGATGTTAGACTGAATGGTTGTGTTATAGCAGCCATAGAACAGGAGTAATTGTTCTGCCTCAGTGTCTATATGTGCACCCTGATAAGGATGCATGAAGTTTATTAGTTTAAACTAATAAACTTCGGAGCAGGCTGCACCCTGCTGCAGAGGTTTTTGGTTTTGGGGTTTTTTTGTGTGGCAATGCATGTGTAGATGCTACCCAGTTGGCTGGGGCATGAGGGTGCCTTAGTGTGGGGACTACCTGCTGCCTAGCCCCACGCTGAAGCACCCTTGTACCCCAGCCAGCCCCTCCATAGCATACTGAGCCTGGCTGGAGCAGCCCTGGGCTGCTGCCAGCCAGAGCTACTCCAACTGGGCTCAATGTGCTATACACTAAAACTCTGGAGCAATATACTCCAGAGTTATTTGCTCCTGGGTGTATGTTTATGCATGAGCATTAATTGCACATGTAAACATGCCCCCTAATATTTAGTTTAGACCAGTGGTTAACCACCTTTTCAGGTTGTAGGCCAAATGACCCAAGTTTGGTCAGAGATGGGTGCTGCTGCCACCACCACTTTCTCCCCACAACAGCATGGGAAGAGCTCCCACAGCTGCTGCTTTTCCTCGTGGCAGCATGTCCATGACCTGGATCAAATGGTCCCACTATCCAGATCTGTCCCATAGGCCTTAGGTTGCCAACCCTAGTTTTGGCACTCTGCTTCTTTTTCAGACCTGAACAAGGGTTTTTTGTATCCAAAAGCTTGCCTAACGTCTCTCCCAAATATGTATTTGCCCAGTAAGAGAGATTATCATGTTTAAATGTGACCAGCAAAAGCAGAGAAAGGGTAACTATGGCTTCTTTCTGCTTTATTGATATAGTTGGACAACCCGTAACATAGGAGACTCTCAGGATGTCCCCCAGATTAAGTCTGCATATTTTTTCATGGGATTGAAGGAGACTCTAGCATTCTGGGTTATTGGTGTCACTATCAGGATTCAATCATTGACAGCTTTCTTTCTGTTAAGGGATATATAGCTAAGTCATCTTGCCACAGCCCAAGGAACAGGACTTTTTTCTTGATGTAAATGTTTCACATAAGAATTACCAACATTATTATTCCTGATTTATTGTAGTTATGTTTATTGCACTATAATTTGAGTTTCATGGCTAGAATCTTGAGGATACACACAAGAGAAACATAGTCTCATTTATTTTCAGGAGTGTTAAGCTGCTCTGGTAATCACTTTCTTTGAGGTTTTGATTAAGCTCTTGTAGTAAACCACAAGCTGACTTGGGGCACTAATTGCCAAGTGAAGGACAATCGGTAACAAGCTACGGTGATTGTTATTAGAAAAAGGACCAAAGCTGTGTCGCACTCTTCCCAGGAAGAGCAAAATACACAAACAAACGTTAGTTCCTCAAACATATCAGACTTTCATTGTGATGAAGTAGTCACAGCACTCACTCACTGTCTTCTAACTTCTCAGGGTAGAGCTGTACTTCCTGCATAGAACTCTTCCAAACAGCTTACCCAGGGTCATCTCTGGGCTGAATCCTGTTCAGATACAACAGTTTACTCAATAAAAGGGTGTGGCGGTGGGAAACAGGGAGCAAGTCCCTTGGTACTCGCCTCTTGTAGTGGGAAGAACCTTCCTTGGCCAGATGCAGTTTTATAGCTGCTTTACTAACCTGTTTATATGCTGTAGCACCAAAATAGTAGGCAGGCTAGATGTGAAACTTATAGATTTATATATTGAGAACATAAGCTCTATGACTCAAGTTTACAAAATATGTATGCTCTTTATACTTCTTAGTCTGTATGATGTATATCTACCCTGCTGTGGCAGTGCACTGTGTGTGCCTGCCACTTGCAACCAGTGGGTTGCGTACAGCGGGTATAGACCCCGGCCCCAGTGAGGGGGTGGCCTCAAGAGAGGGGGCAGTGGAGAGATGCCCCCAGAGAGGGGGCGGCGGTGAGAACCCCCCTCAGTGAGGATGTGATGAGCCCGCGGAGAGAGATTTTTGGGGGGGGGCGGGTGGCGCTGCAGTTCTCCCAGTGGAGAGGGGATAGCAGCGCGGTAAGCCCGAGGGGATAGAGTGAGGGGCTAGAGACCCAGCCCGAAGGAGAGAGTACCCTCGACTGGCCCATGCTGGGGCCAGGACTTGGAGAGTCAAAAGGGCTGGGGGCCCACGGCAAGGGATGCCCAAGAGCCGGGGGCCTGGGGTCCCGACTGGCCTGGAGGTGGGCCAGGGCTAGGTGCCGAAGGTCCCAGGGGGACCATGCCCGAGAGGGGAAGATGGCTTCGGGGGGGTAGTGATGTAGAGCCCCAAGCGACATAGAACCTCAGTGTGAGCGGGTAGAGCCCCAGTGTGAGGGGGCAGCGACAAGGAACCCCAGTATGAGCGGGCAGTGATGATTAAAGGGGGGAGGTGTGTGGCAGAGCACAGGATGTGTCTGCCACTTTAAGGGCCTGGAGCAGGCAGCCTCCAGGTGCCTGATGAGGGCAGCCACTTTGAGGCAAAGGCTGCCTATATAAACAAGGCAGTTTGGATGCAGGAGGCCAGGCAGCAACATTGCCTGGCTGGAGGGCT
>NW_005841848.1:5368139-5378781 GCF_000455745.1 Alligator sinensis | reverse complement strand
TGTGGGCCAGGGCCAGTTAGCTGAAGGTCCTGGGGGGACCACACCCAAGACGGGAAAGTAACTTTGGGGGGGGGCTAGGTAGCCCGGATGATGGTGGAGAAGATGCCTGATTGGAGAGGATCATAGAGGGGTCCTGTGTGGATAATTCTGGGGCCCAGTGTGGGGCCGGTGATTATAGGAAC
Source organism: Alligator sinensis (assembly GCF_000455745.1). Taxonomy (NCBI): domain Eukaryota; kingdom Metazoa; phylum Chordata; order Crocodylia; family Alligatoridae; genus Alligator; species Alligator sinensis. The sequence continues at coordinate 5,378,599 of NW_005841848.1, read as the reverse complement.
ACCAAGATGCCATCTGTGAGGCTTGGGCTGCGGTATTAGGGGAGGTCGGAGCCGCAGAGCACCCCCTGGCATTGGGGCACTACAATAGGCAGCCTCCTGCTTAATTGACATCGGATTGAATCAATTATCATCAAAGGTGTGGCAGGCGAGGTAGGCGGGCGTTTGCCCAGAGACAGGCGGGTGGGCCACGAAGAGCTCGGCCCTGAGTAGGCCCCCTGTCATGGTGACAGGCAGGCGGGCCATGGAGCTCGGCCCCAGGAGACCCCGTCACACCTGCCTTCTGCCTAACTTCAGGCTAACACAGCTGACTACCTCTCTTCACCAAAGTAGTCCCAGCAACTTCATATGCATGTCAGAAAAGGCTCCAACAAGGCAGAGTTGGTACTCTCTTCAACCAGGATGCCAGTCCTGAACCTGCTCAGTTTTATGTGTTGCAAGTAGCTCAAGTGGAGCACATGCTCACATTTCTGCAACGTGGGCATTTAAGGCAGCAGATCACATTTCTGTATAGACTGTATAGTCAGTTTTAAAATTCATCAAGCCAGCCCCAAATATGGAATCACTTAAGCATCATCTCATGAAATGGACTCTCATCTACAACTTAAAGTGAACCAAACCTGGTAATTTAGAGTCAAGGGAATTGTACTTTGAAGTGTTTGAAACAAAGTCTCTCAAAACTTAGGACTTTTACCTTTATTCCTCTATCCTTACTAGGCAGTAATATCTTTTAAGTCATTTGGAGAAGACCTAAGATCTCTCTTTACCATTGTCTACTTTAGCCTTTTCATCTTCTCTCCAATCAGTGACCTTTCATGAACTGCACCTCATAGTTGCCAAGACAAAGGCAGAGTAAACGAACTGGGAAAGAGGAATCCCTGTGTTCTATGCAAGGCTCTTGCCTGCAATGCTGAGGCATATAAAGATTGTGTATCTACTGAACACATGCTTAAAAAACAGTAAAATGAAAAGACAGAGGTGAATCATTTCCTGTTTTCATTCTGAGAAGCAGGGAACTGTTGGCAGGGTAAGTCCTACCCTCAGCTACATTAGGGTAACCACATGGGGCACTGACAGATGTGTGCTCCCTGCTGTAGCCCATGGCAGTTTGCAGGAAGCACCATAAGTTACAGCAATCCCCCAGACCCACCAGACATTCACTGTTGGGTCCAGGGGGTTGAGGGATTGAGCTCCAGTTTGGAGTGGCTGTGTGCCTGCAGCCACTTAGCCCTAACCCCGTCCACCCCTCCCTCCCAACTCTGGTCCTGTCTTCAGAATGGGAGAGGGGGAAGGGAACAGAAGGAGCTTGGTCTGGGATTTGCCCAGCCAGTCCTGGAGTGGGGGAAGGTGAATTAGAGCCCCTCCAATGTGGGGGGGGCTTCAATCCACCTGCCCCACTCTCCAGCACAGGCTAGGCAAGCCGCAGAGGGAACTCCTTCCTCTCCCTTCTCCCTCTCCCATTCTAAAGACAACACGTTGTTAGATTAGACTCCGTCAGAGGAGTTGGGGAGGCCTGTTCAACTCCTATGTCTCCTCAAGCAGCAGTGACTCTCTCTCATTTGCAGTTCAGTTTATAACATCCTTAATAATAGAGACCTTTGATAGTCTCTCAGGCCCATGTTCTTTTTCTCCTGTACCTCTAGAGATTCCCCAGGTAATGTTTGTTAGTTAGCTTTATGGCTTTCCAAGTCCTTGACTAGCAAGTCCTTAAGCTAGCCAGCTTCTACATAGCTAATATCCAACCAAATAAACCTTGAATCATTCCCTCACCCTCATTTATCTATAGCTGTAATAGGGCTTGTGTCCTGATTGGGTATTGACAGTTGTTTCATTAACTGTTTCATTGCTGGTCCTGGATGAGTCCAAGAAACCTGATCACAGGGTAAAACATTTCTTGGTGCTTTTGTGGTTTTTTTTTTCTTTTTTTTTTTTTTTTCCAGAATTGCAGAGATCAGGCAGCTATAATTGATTCAGTATTTTTGAAAATGTGGCTGTTGATTTAGGCATTTACAATTTGATGTCCAGCATTCATATTTCAAATTCTTGGCCTAAATAAACAAGTCTGTGGATGACAAATGATAAGCCAGAATGGATTCTGTATTATTTTCCAAGAGCAATTACTGTGTTGCAGTTCTAACAAAAATAAAAGGAATGGCAAACCTGTTTTGTCACAGGATCCCACAGCTAAGACTTAACATATGCATGGAGCAGATCTGGTGAGAAGTGCTGCAACTTTTATTTCCTAGTCTATTTTGACACTAGTGTGTCAATTTTGAGGGGTTATGTGATGAATTGTTCTTGGGTTAACTTTCTGCACGGGAGGGAATATCACTCTTTAAGCTTGGGGGATTTTTATGGGGCTGACAGAGGCTGTATCTATGGGAGCTGGATCAAGAAACAAAATGCCACCTATTTCTTTTCCTTTCTCTCTTATAGGTGGACTATTAGAAAAAGTGAGGGAATGCTAAGATGTTCATGACAAATGTAAGATGACCTCTCTAATGGCAAAGAAAATGACCTAGCTTTACGTAAAAAAATTTTCTACCCTGTATTTGTGTTCCCACATCCTAAAGTGAAGGGCTATTTATTTCTCTCTTTATAGTTACAGTGTGGTATATATTCATCTATATTCAACACATGACAAACTGCATTTACAAAGTGGACATAAATAAGAATGCCACTAGGCAGAATTGACAGTGACTGACTTTGCAGCATTGCCCTGTACTTCAAAGGAGTTTGTACCTTGAAACATTTTTTTTTTTAAGTCTATTTATCTCTTATACTCTACCAGTATCATAATCCGTCAGATCTGACTCATCTGCTACATACAATAAATAATTCCTGACAAAACTTGTATAATGATGTTCAGGGGTTCATCACTGGCAAGACCCTCTTTTCAATTCCCAGTGTTGAAACGACTGGTACTACTGGAACTCTTGATTCAGGGAAGAATGTATGTGTTCTGTACTTGGCTGTATCTTTCAGGCTAGCTACTGAAGCCAATTTGCTGGCTGTCCTCAATGGCTCAGGATCACAGAGGCTGATCTGAAAGGGCCAGAAAGTTTTCCCTAGGTTTGGAGGATAGCTTAAAAAACCACAGAAAACTAGAGATCTATCGCTGTCTTTGCAATACCACCCGACGAACACTGATAATGAGACCACAGGGTTAGTTACAAAAGGATGCTGGAATCTGGAATGCGCTTTTGCTGTCTCAGTTAAATGTGAGCTCTATAGAAACTGCTGACTTGTCTGTGTGGGGTTATACTGAAGTTGGTTATGTGTTTTCAAAGGACTGGTGTGCAAACCATTTTTATTCTGTTTGGTGTGCATCGGTTTACAATCCAATACATTTCAAGTGCTACAGTCCTTAGTGTGGATAAAGTTTTATACCAGTATGAAAGTACTCAAATATACAGAAATAAATTGTGCCCGTACAGTTCACTTTTTTTTTTTTTCTTCCTTTCATCCTTTGCACTTCACTTGCCTCTGTGTGCTCCCTCTCTCGGAGCAAACCAATTGAGCAAGCTGTTGGCAGACGACAAAGCAAAAAGAAATGACAAAAGAATGACATCAGTGTGTTCTGAATTTGGAACAGGGTTGTACGCTAGGTTGACTTGTTCATGGCCCCCGTGTAGTGCATAGGATTCTCTTCAACTGCTATGTGACCTAAACAAGAGCCCTGACAATTGCTCCAGAGGGACCATTGCACCCTGATCCCATATCCCTGCTTCCCTCTGTCTGTGTATTTAGCAGACTAGGAGTTCTAGTTTGGCAGGAACTGGCTGAACTATTTTAAAGATGAAATCTTTTCACTGCTGGGCTGTGCCTCTGCAGTATAATCTATAATGCATTACAGAGAAATGGCTATGCCTGTGTAATTCTCTTCCTTCAAGTCATGCAAAATGGGAAGCATTTTATTTCCCAAAGCAGATGATTTATCTGCCATAAGGTGGGTAATTTATACTAAAAACTAGCATCTTTTACAGGTCTAATTATTTTATCAGCAGAGAAATATTTGCATGGCTAGGGAATTTTTTTTTTATTAGTTTGAAACTTTACTCTCAATAAATGTTGCTCTAGATTTAACACCCTTTCTTATTTGCAAAGCAAGATAAGTTAACTTTAAGAAAAATAGCATTGGTCCTTCCAGCTCTAGACTGAGAGGTGCATCTGCTGCTGTAAACATCCCCAAGCTCTCCCATAATTCCAGACTAAGAGAAGATTCAAGTATCAAGGGCTGTCAAACTCATGAGTTTCATAAACTTTAAAACAGGCATGTTAAATTCACCCTGTACCCTAGGTTGGTTTCAGACGATGGTGGTCTTTGCAGGCCGGATCTAGCCTGGGGGACGCAGCAGCCCCTGCCTGGGGCATGGGATGGCTTTGACTTGAATCCAAGACATGCAGTGACTCCACCTCTGGCCAAAGGCACACAGTTGTGGCAAGGAGGTAGATCAGGGTGGCAATAGTTATAGGCCAAGTGGCCAAAGGGCAACCAAAGTTAGATCGGCCTTCACTTGCCATCCTGCCACAGACTGCCATGTCTACCAGGGCTCGAGCCCCATATTCTATGGCAAATCACTGCCCCGAACTTCCAGTTGCCCATCGGTAGCCCCACAGGCTGGCTAATACAGGACCATTGGCTGCTTCCACCCCATAGGCTATATGTTTGACACCCCTGTTCTAAAATGATCTTCCATTCATTCTTACAATAGTAACGTAGTACTGAAAATAGTAGGACAAAGAGTATGTCCAAGTCAAACATACACATTTCCTTCTGTAGCTCTCCCTAGCAACCTCAAAAGCTAAAGAGCAATGTGTGGTGATTTCCATGTATAAGGCTTTTGGTGCTGTCTTATGGAGCACCACCCCTCCAAGAAGACAGTATCAGAAAATACTGTAGCAATATCAGAAGAATTCATAAATGTAAGGCTGCATTCAGGTACTACCAAAATACATTACTGTAATTTAACAATTTCAGTCAAGGTATTCTGGATTTACTGTAAAATAACAAAGAGCAGAAGCTTGCCCATCCTGCCCATACTCTAAGGAATCCCTTTGTTTAGAACTGGGTCTGAGTCAATGCTAGGATCAGTTGTTCAGTTCCTGTGCTTTCTTCTTTTAGGGGCTAAACTTACTTTTAAGCTGAAAGAGTGAGGCACTGCTTTGTGCATACATTTTTGCTCTTACACTAGCTTCAATTCTTGCTGTAATAAGAGTCTCTCATCAGTTTTCTTTAGCTGGAAAATACTCTAATGCTGTTATCCTATGAAATGGCTGCATATGCAAGATTCATCGAGTCAGGGGAGATGTAGGGACAAGTTGGGAAGCCTCTTGGTTATGCCACTTGCATAGCAAGGGGAATCCTGGACCCTACTTCTAGAATTGGTTTTCTTTGTAATTGATAGCAGTTGAATATAAAGCAGTCCCATGAGCAGGGACCAGAGTCCAGGACTCTGTTCCCTCCCATGTAATAGTCTTAACCACCAGAATGCAGAGCTGTATCCCTGTTGTGCTCTCTTACTCTAGCCCCATAAGTCTTGCATTCCTTTTCAGCACAGCAACACAGTTTCAACAGGAGAGGCTAAAGGGGCCCTATGTCCACCTAACTTATGAGCTGGGGTTGGGCCACTCTCCTGGGAGGTGCGAGATATGGGTTTGAACCCTCAAGTTGGCCACTGAACTGGGTTGTTCCTTTTACTGAGAAAGTCCTTTAATGGTAGGCTACTATGTACAAAGTAGGCAGCACTACCAGGACATTTTAAAGGAAAATGGCCAGAACTATATTTTGTGAGAATTTGATATGCATTAAGTCTCTTCTGAGGATGTCTCCTGGATCAGAGCCCTGAGGAAAGTGGCTAGTTTCTTTATCCTTATTGGGCTTAGTTGGGTGCTGGTCCTGTGCTTCTCAAACTGGCACAATTTGTGGCATACACAGGGCTAGTACCCTAGCTGCTTGGGTAATTTGAAAGTTAAAATTTGTCAGTTTAGATACTTCCTGTGTCTGAACAGGCATCTCTTGGAGTCCTAGTTTGAACTCTGGCACCTCTGTTCTGCCTAAGCCTGGCTTGAGAGGCCTAAGTCCTGTATTGAATCTGGGCCTGAAGGCTGAAGAAATACCATGTTTACTCAAATCTAAGTTGATCCTTAATTTAAGACAACCCCCCAATAATTTAGATTCTATATATGGAAAATGTATGCATTTGTTATAATTTTCCATGTATAGAATCTAATTATTGGAGGATAATCTTCAAGTCATCCCTCCCACCATTGCAAGGGGGCAGGTAGTAGGGGGAGATCAAGTAGCTTGCTTCCTGCTTCCCTGCCACCTCTGCCCCTTGCCTACACCCTTCCTCTGCCCCCTCCACAGCCTCTGCTTCCCCCCCCTCCCCCCCTGTTTCCTCCCTAGCCTCTGTCCCATGCAAGCAGATTCCCTCTCTGTTCTAGCTGGGGCACTGAGCACAGCCCCAGCAGCCACAGGGGTTGTGTGCTGCTGCTGTGGAGCTGGGCTGGGTCTGTGCTCAGTGCTCCAAACTGCAGCGTGCACAGAGCTTGTCAGTAGGGAGCAAAGGGGGAGGGAGAAGAAGGGGAACAGAGGCTGTGTAGGGGGTAGAAATAGGGAAAAGAGGCTGCAAGGGGGAGACAGTAGGGTGCAGATGTGGTGGCTGGGGGTGGGGGGGGAGGAAAGAAAGGCAGCAGCTACGATTATGACACTACCCCTGGGTGGGGGCTGGAGGCCAGGCCAGAGCAGCCACCTGCCTCCCCTCCCACTGCTCTCATATGCAATTTAAGGTGAGGGGCATTCCTTCCCTGCCTCTGTGTTTAAATGGGGGGGAAAAAACTTAAGAATCAAGTAAATATGGTAGACATGCAAAAAGGGAGAAGAACTGCTCACAGAGAATCCAGACAAACTTGAGAGCTGTAGAAATCAGTCCTAAATTATCACAAAGGAAAATATATTTGAACTATTGTGTAATTGCTCATAAAAGCGGGTTCACAGAAGTCAGTGGAAGTAATCCTAAAGCACTCCCCAATGTGGTGAGGGGCTTTACAACTGAGCCTTTGCTGATGTGCGCTGTGTTAGGAACAGATGAGACATGTATGTTTGGTAGCAGCACTGCCCAATGTGCTTAAAGATTTACCTGTATCATTAGTACAGACAAAGATGTTGAAGATCAGTCTCCTCTCAGGAATATATGAGTTTCCTCATATAGAGGAGATGGTAAGCAATGTATAGTTGACAAAAGAAGCAGAGTCCTGAAGGCAAGAAAGAAGTATTGATCCATTATTTAACCAAGAGACAACTCTAGTCAATTGTTTGTCCTTTATTAGATATTCCATCATTAGATATGAAATAATTAAAATATCACTAGACTAGAAGACAGCCAAGTGCTGCAGCTGCATGAATGAGTGAATGCATAGTGGCCTGCAACAAATCAAACATATGAGACTTTGTTATTTAGAGCCAAGGGATTTGACAGAGGCTTGCTCCATTCATGCACAACGTAACAACTGGTTAAAGAGCCTCTTAAAGGTATAGTTCCCCACATCTTCATTCCTCAGCTAAGCATAACACCACCACCTAACAATCAACATTTAACATGCAGAAAGTCAAATCCATGTAAATTTGACTACCAACTAACAATATTCAACTAACCTCTGGGGTGCACTGAACTTTTACGGACTTGCAGGTCTCCCTGGAGAGATCACCATCGCTTCTGCTGGGTTCAATTACTTCAATTACTCCTCATCCTGAAGCTCAAATTACTGTGGTTATTGTCTGTTTAGGTGCCTGTACGTGAGCCAGGAGGCTGCTCTGATGCACTGCAATTGCAGCATGTCAGAGCAGACTTGTTTAAATGAGACTGCTGGAGCATGGTAATTATTGCACTCCAGCCAGCCTCTGTCTTGCATATCCCCACACTGCAAAATGGCAGTGGGGATGCTTTAACTAAAGCTCATTTGACAGGCTTTAAATAAAGTGTCCTCACTGATACTCTGAAGCATGGGGATGCTGCCACACGAGATGCTCTGGGCACTTTGTGCTCTAATTAAAGCTCCCCCAGCCTTGGAGCACATGTAAAAATACCCTTAGAAATATACTGTGAAGAATAGGCGACTCTTTCACCAAACTCCATGAAGAAGGGAGATGAGGGACACTGTCAGCCATCTTGCCTGAGAAAGTTTCAATCTGGGATAACAACACACATGACTATAGGTAAAAACAAGTGCCAAGTTGTCTGAGTGAATTAAAACCTTTAAAACTGTAGCTGCAGGTCTATATCTGATGCACAATCTAAGGGCTCAGACGTACAGAAACTCTACCTTATGTGGCTTTACTGTTCATCAACTGCTCCTCAGTAACTTGTCTCTGTGTATGCTTTTATCCCTTGGTCAATGGGATAACCTTGAATATAAAAGAGGGTAAGTGGTTTTTTTTTTGTTTTTATTTCCAGTTAGTTTTCACTCATTGTAAGGTAAGAGGCTGCACATGAAAAGTTACTAAGGAGCAGATGGTTCATTGTAAGACGCTTCCTCCTCTTAATTTTCAATAAATTTTTCATATGTCCATACCTTAAATCTCACCTTCCAGGGAGGGCATTAGGTTGAGCTCACTGTTCAAAAATGAATCTTCCATCTCTAGTCTCTTCTACCCTCCAAAAATCGCTATGTGCAGTGGCCGGGAGCAGAAGGGGTTTTGATTGCTTGCTTTTTTTTTGTTGTGTTTTGTTTTCTTCTGGCCACTCCCTGGGATCAGTGTGACCCATGACAAACTCCAGTGTCTTTTTCACAGGAAACAGTTTTGTAGATTTTATTTGCATGGTGAGACTTGCTCTCCCTGTTTACATGACACTACCTTGTGCGACAGGAATAAAACTGAAAATGAATGTCTCTGCAGGACAAAATTTAAGGGGTGAGTTAAACTCTAGAGATTATAAATCTTTACACAGAAGACTTGAAAAGTGGGGATTTTTCTAAAGAGGCTTAACAACTGCCATTTAAACCCTACAGGTACAACTAATAATAATAAAAAAATAATACCAGCAGATAATCTAGACCAGGGAAAGAAAACCAAATTGTTAGAAGAGGATCTAACAGAAATTAATGTGATTGGGGGAAAAATATATGCTTTTTTGCAACTGAGGCCCAACGGTACAAAGCACAACGGACTTTATTTAGTTAAGTGACTATTATTTCCATATCCTCTGCTCTGGTATGGCTAACCCTCAAGGCAGATGGGCTAACAGGGTCACACACTTTCATTGCATGCAGTAGTAGTTGTTAAGCTATAAACAGAAATCAGTTCTGTGTTGACTATCTGTAACCGTTTTGTGGGTTCAGAAGATCACTGACAGAATGGCTAGTAAAAATCAGACATGTTATTTCTAGCCTGTTGGAACCAGCTGAAAAGATGTTCCGTTGTATCTTTACAACTGGAGTCTGCATTGGAAGTGGGACAGTTCCGAACTCTCTTGTTCCAGTAGAACACCATTGATGAAATCCTGGCAATTTAAAATGTAAAACATACGTGGTAAGGGTGCCACTGTTAGGCCTGTCCAAAGCGGCAAGGATTCGCTTCGGATTTGGCTGATTCAGAGGGACAGTGATTCAATTGGGTGATTTGAATCACTGTCCTGATTCGGTTTGGCACCAATTCAGAGTTTCAGTCATAGACTATAATGGGGAATCACTAAAATACCTATAACTTTGTCACTTTTTGCAGATTCAGATGAAAACAGCAGGTATTGTAGCCCCTTCTGAGGGCATGAAACCTGCCAGGTTTCAAGGGGACAGCTGCAGGGGCTTCTGTGAAAGTGTACCTCAAACCGTTGAAAGCAGAACTTGTATCACTTATGTGTATTAAGGCAGAGCAGGATGAAAACAGCAGGGATGGTAGCTCCTCATCTGGACATGAGGCCTTGCTGCAAGCCCTCCAAATCTCTGAATTGATTTCATAGATTTCATAGACATTAGGGCTGGAAGGGACCTTGGAAGATCGAGTTCAGCCCCCTGCCCAAAGGGCAGGAAGTCAGCTGGGGTCATAGGATCCCAGCAAGATAAGCATCCAGTTTCATCTTGAAGGTGTTCAATGAAGGCGCTTGAACCACCTCCAGTGGCAGGCTGTTCCAGACCTTGGGGGCTCGGACAATAAAGAAATTCTTCCTTATGTCCAGCCTGAAACGATTTTGAAGTAGCTTGTGACCATTCGACCTCGTCATCCCTTGGGGCGCTCTGGTGAACAAACGTTCCCCCAGATGCTGGTGGTCACCCCTGATAAACTTGTAGGTGGCCATCAGATCACCCCTGAGCCTGCGCTTTTTCAGGCTAAAGAGCCCCAGGGCTCTCAGCCTGTCATCGTAGGGTCTGCTTCCCTGACCTCTGATCATGCGCGTGGCTCTTCTCTGGACTCTCTCAAGCTTCTCCACATCCTTTTTGAATTGTGGAGCCCAAAACTGGAAGCA
>NW_005841848.1:5351521-5368127 GCF_000455745.1 Alligator sinensis | reverse complement strand
CGTAGCACTGCTGAGCCTATAAGGATGCTGCGGGTTTTTCTTCCCAAGGTGGAGAACCTTGTATTTATCGGCGTTGAACACCATCAGATTCTCGTCCGCCCACTTGCTGAGCCTGTCCAGGTCAGCCTGGATAACCTGCCTGTCTTCTGGTGTGGATGCTTTGCCCCAAAGTTTGGTGTCATCGGCGAACTTGGCCAGTCTGCTTCTGACTCCAGTGTCCACATCATTAATGAAGATGTTGAACAGTATGGGTCCAAGGACAGAGCCTTGGGGGACCCCACTGGTCACAGGACACCACGATGAGTGACTTCCATTGATTACTACCCTCTGGGTCCGACCCCGGAGCCAATTTTCCAGCCAGTGGATCGTGGAGGACCCAAGGCGACAATTGGCCAGTTTCTCTAAGAGGTGATTATGGGAAACCAGGTCAAAGGCTTTTTTGAAGTCAAGATATATGACATCAATCTCTTCTCCCTTGTCCAGGTGATAGGTCACCTGGTTGTAGAAGGAAATGAGATTGGTCAAGCAAGACCTACCCGCAACAAACCCGTGCTGGCTATCCCTTAAGATGTTGGCGTAGGCCAGTCCATTAAGGCTGGCCTCTTTAATAAACTTTTCTAAGATCTTCCCCGGGATAGAAGTCAGGCTGATGGGCCTATAGCTAGCCGGATCCACTTTCCTCCCTTTCTTGAAGATAGGCACCACATTGGCCTTCTTCCAGTCTTCGGGCACTACACCAGAGCGCCAAGATTTAGAGGCTTCCGATTTGATTTGGACCTTTTAATGGGTCTCCCGACTTTTGATTTGGAGTTGGAGATTTGGCCGCTGAATCTCCTCCAAATCGAATCGGTTACCGAAGCTTCACACAGCCCTAGCCACTCTGTCACCCATGCAGAAAAGACAAATACAATCTTTGAATTCAACAATCTCTGCTAGCTCAGGCCAGTTGTCTGGCCTGTCCTTTTTCAGAAGTCACTTCCCTTGTAGTAGTGGCCTACAGACATTGTGTTTACTAACAAACAATAAGACGTCACAAGTAGTTTGGTTCTGCTACATTTGTTTATTGAACCAGAATAAAGGGAGGAAATAATTAGGAAAGAGGTAACTTATACAGAATATGTATGTTCGTCTTCTTACTTACAGCTTAATCTGAAGTCATGTGAAATCTGGAAAGATTTTCACAGTTATTGCATAATTTCATGAGATGGTACAGTAAGAGATCATATATGTCTACTATAGCTTCAAGAATAAGATTTTGTGCATTCTTGTAACAATGACTTGTGAATGCTAATAGAGGACACAATTGATGCAAAAAAGCAGTGAAACTCTAGTACCGTTTTTTGAATGAGGATAACCTATCCTGGGGACAAACACGATAAAGACTTGGTTATTGCAATCGTACAACTATGCCTGAAATCAGCACAGGGAAGAATTAACGCTGGATCAGTGCTTTATCTGCAAATTTCTATACATTAACAAGTTTGGATTTCTTTTAAATCTATCTTTAGTTCTGAATTTCCTGGGTTTAGGGTGCTTGATTTTTGGAGAGGTAAAATATCATAGAAAGTTGGGTTGGAAGGGACCTCCGGAGGTCATCTAGTCCAACCACCTGCTCAAAGCATGACCATCCCCAACTATATCATCCCAGCCAAAACTTTGTCTAGCTGGGGCTCAAACCTCCAAGGATGGAGCTTCCACTATGTCTCTGGGTAACCTGTTTCAGTGTTTTACTACCCTCCTAGTGAGAAAATTCTTCCTAATATCTAAGCTAAACTTCCCCTGCTGCAACTTGAGACTGTTACTCCTTGCTCTGTCATCTGCCACCACTGAGAACAGTCTAGCTCCATCCACTTTTAAACTCCACTTCAGGTAGTTGAAGGCTGCTATTAAGTCCCATCTCAGTCGTCTCTTTTCTAGACTAAATAAGCCCAGTTCCCTCAGTCTTTCCTCATAAGTCGTGCCCCCCAACTCCCTCACCATTTTTGTTGCCTTTCACTAGATTCTCTCCAATATCTCCACATCCATTCTGTAGTGGGGGCCGTAATCACGATAATCTACATTCCAGTAAGCTATTTTTATGTATACTCAACGTTAACTTTGTTTCAGCATATTTTTTAAATCTGGTAATGCAGGTTTGGATTGACACATTTATTCGTATACTGCAATCAGGAATTGTTTAGAGAAATCAAGAAAGCATATTCATCCAAGAGAGAAAACCGATATAGGCAAAGAATCATTGTCTTGCTGACTTCCTGTAACAGAGAGCCCTAGGCTCTCTGCTACCTAAAGAGAAAAGTAGCCCAGTCAGAGGGGGCCACAGCAGCAGGCGGGCAGAGGGCCACAGCTGCAGCCAGTCAGATGACTGGATGCAGGCAGCACCTGGGGAGTATTTAAACCCAGGACGGGCTAGCAGGGACTCTCTCTCCCTGGCTGCCACCAGGAAAGGAGCTCCTGCTCAGGGAAGCTGGGATGCTGGGTTAAGTAGAGGTTTATATTCTTAAAGGGGCAGAAGCCTGCTTCGTGTTACTATTTATGTTAAAGGCCAGGGGCTTGCATTTGTTATGTTCACCGGTAGTTTGTGGAAGAGGCTGTAGGGGAGGTAGAGGTCTCAATGGTGCCAGGGACAGGCTTGAGGGTGCGCACACAGAGGGGCCAGGGGCCCAGTATACAGGAGCTTGGTAACCTGCAAACGGAGAAGGGAAGCTAGTGCCTCGAAGCACTGCCTCAGTCCTATCTAGTTGGGCCTACACTGGTAGGCAGAGGCTGAGGTCCCAACCAAGGGACATTGTACTGGTAACACCCATGAGGTATGGGATGTGGTAAAGAGGAGGTTATGGAGCCACACAATTAGCCCATAAGGCTTTCGGTCCCCCAGCTGGGCACAGTAGACTATAGAGGCCCAGCCCGGGGGGGCCTGAGAGTATACAGAACCAGCCAGGGGCCTGAGATTACAGAGGTTCAGCCAGGGGCCTAAGACCAGTGGGACCGAGGCCCAGGAAAGGTCCAGGGGACAGCCTCCCTCTTAATTTATTATCCATCAAGGCATGGCAGGAGAGATGGGGAGGGTACCCTAAGAGTGGCGCAAGGCATGGTTGCAGAGCCACCAAGGGGCATCATGGCCACCTCTGGGACCCCGATGTGTTACATCTCCACAATTATATGGTGATGTGGATCAAACCAGATTTGCTGCAAGTAAGACTGCAATCTTCTAAAGAACGGGGTAGAAGTTAAATAGAAAGCCGCTTTGCAAGATTATAGTTCAGAATTAAAAGTACAAGAGAAAAAGTTGCATGTATAATTCTAAAGATACACACACTTCTGCCTTGAAATAATGTGTACTGAAATTAGAATAGTGTCACATACATCAAGCAGGTCAAAACAAAGGACTATGACTCAAAGTGGCTGTCCATTTAGTGTACTTTCCAAAAAATCTGATATGTGCTCTCTCTCCAGGCAGGATATTGATCTGGATGTACCACTGGTTTCATCTCACAAGGTAATTTTTATGTTCCAGAATCTAGTAATGGTCCCAGAACCTTCACATTGGCCTTTCTGAGCCAAAAGGGATATGAGTTTTCCTCCTCTGGTACATCCTATAAACCCCAAGGATCCTGATAAGTGATAGTGTCTGAAGACTGAGCAGGGCAGACTCTCTGTTGCTCCCCGTCAGGCATTGCTCTGCTACCATGGAGACAGATAGATAGCTCAGTCTGCATTTGAGTGATCTCAACAGCAAAATTTGAAAATTCCTCACAGAAGGATCATATGATTGACACTTGCTATAAACAACCTGGGCTATCCTAGTTGTTCACTACTCAAAACAGTTCTGTGGAATCGGTATCTGCAACCTTTCCCTGCCTTCTCCACATTGCCAACCCAGAATTTCAAAGATCTATATCACACTCAGGTTAGACTCAGAGAAGGACTTCTGCAACTACTTCCTTAGCTTGCTGTCCTACTCTGAGATTCCCAGGCCCTATGAAAACTGAAAGCCTGTGAGTGAGGGCTGCTGTCTTCATCCACATTCCTATGGCCCTACCTCCCCAGCTGCTGACTCCTTCAGCAGAGGGCATGCTGTGACAGCAGCTTCATCTCCAGCTCCAGCTCTGGCTTGGGGCATGTGGCTGGGAGGCTGGAGATACTGCTGAGTGATCCCAGGCAGAGCCAGAGTTACTGCCACCTTCGCATGCTCCAGGTCGGAGCTGGAGCTGTCACCACTGCCACAGCTTCCTTGTGCCCGGGGCTGGATCCACCCTGCAAGGAACCCCATAGTCCAGATCCACCCCAGGGCACAAAGTTTGTGTGTGTTGTTTGTTTGTTTGTTTGTTTGTTTGTTTGTTTTTTACACCCCTGCCCTAAACCAGTGAGTCTCAATTTGAGTGCCATGGCATCCTGGGATGCCATATCCTTTTAACTGTGCTGCAGGTTGTCACACAATATTAGTACTGTTAGGTGTACAAACACCTATATGTGAATACCCAGAGATTTCACACAGGAATCCATAATGTCACAAACATTCTGACCGGTTGGGATCTTTCTGAGTTCTTTGCAACAGAATTGTTCTAATACTTTTTCCATACTCAAAAAATGAGTGAAAGCTAAGTGCTGGCATTTTAAGAGGAATGCCTTGAGTATAAAAAAAGTTGAGAACCACTTCCCTAGACACTGCTGTATTTTGGGGAATTGGTACATGCAGAGTGAAGCAAACAGATGGGATATGCTTCATAGCAGCACTCCTGGGTGTGACATAGAGATGGTGTAGATGTGGTATGCCCAGGGAGGACACAGACATACCAATAAAACTAATGGTTAATCTATGACAAAGGATTACATGTCTACATCCCCTCCCTGTACTCTTGCCCTACCCCAACAGTGTGTAACCATCTGTATGAACTGAAGACACCTTGTGCAATATGAGGCAATCCTGGTTCTTCTGAGATTTTAATGCACCATTGTAAATTGTTTTCAGCTATTTTATATGTTACATTTTATTTATGTTGTAATGAAAGTATCAGTGGGAGCATCTACACAGGAAGCTATGTCACTGTAGCTTTGGCAGGCACAAACTGTGACACCAACTCTACTGCGCAGTAGCAACGAGCTACTGCACAGTAGGGTCAGAAATGACCCGTGCATCTCTGGGACTGTGCAGTTTATGGCAGTTACTGCACAGTCATTTAGTACTTGAGCAGTTGGTCCCATGTGTAGGTGCACTCAGTGATTCAAGCCAATGGAAATATTCACTCAAAGGGAAAAAATACTTAACTCATCTGATGCATTTGTAGTAGTGTGTGTAAGAAAAATATTGCTGTTGATCCACTTGGTGTCTTTCTCAGCTCTTACATCCACAGAAGAAAATGTGTTGAGATCTAGTGGAACACTGGCAGCCATCCTAAAACTTGCTTTCTTCAGTATTCTTTATCACAGGCATGCAGACCTCGTTTACTAAGGGAAATTAACTGCAAATAATTTACAAGCAAGGGGCAATTTATCTAGAAGCTTAAGAACTGTTGCCTGGATACAGATCTGTTCAAATGCTTTTATATATTAAATGTTTTTTTTGGGGGTATTTGCTGCAATTTGTTTAGATGACAAGTTGTCAAACACAAAGCCAGGCATATGGTATACTACATTAACCTCCTAAAGGACTTGATGCTTCCACTGAATATATATAATAATGAACAATGTGCTGCTGGGCTCCATTCTGTGGGAGAATCAATGCAACCTCTTTAAATAGGATTTTTCAGTTGCCTTTAAAAGATTAGTGAACTGGCAATGCATGGAACAATAAAACATTTAATCAGCTACCCACATTCTGTAAGTAGCCCCAATATTTTGCAAACTAGAAATTAAGGGGGGAAAAAGCCTTACAAAATTGTGAAGGGAAATGAGAAACACTGGATGGAACAGGAAAACGATGGAAAACTGCTAGAATTCCTAAAAGTCAAACTGTTAAAGATAAATTATAGGGGAGTTAGAAATGTTATTAAGCCAAATTCTTATCTGTAAGTGGGTATAACTCCCATTAACTTCAACTGGACTACCAACTGTTCTTATGGGATCCATTATGTCTAAAAGAAAAATGCACTTTAATTTGGAGAATTAAAGCTTGTCTATGAGCTGAAGAGAGCCCCTGTAAGCACAAGACTGCATAATGGAGGAATTATTTTTCTCATGGGTTCATGTGTACATTCATCAGATCCACACTCTCCTTCCTAGGGGAGTTGGTAGACTGATGTCCTCAGGAAGGTGTTGCAAAAAGAACAGTTAACTTGGTATGACTGCAGGTAACAGGCTAACGGCCTTTTTCTTGTAGAAAAATCTGCAGGAGGGAAATAGATCATGACATCCAAGATAGTCTGTCTCTTTGTGACATCCTTGGGCTCACCTCTCTGGTAGCTCTATTCCTGGGCAATATAGAATCAAGGCCACCAACCTCTGGTTTTCCACACCTAAATTTCTTTTACAGTGAAAAGGTCCAGAGGCAGAATCATTAAGAGAAAAAGTAGAGGTTTAGTTTTTTAATTTCTATATTTTTTTTAAACAAAAAACCCCAAAACTATTTTTCAAAAAAATTTGACAAGCCCTAAGTTTACTTCTTTACAAGAAATATTTTGCTTATTAATTTTTCTTATCTACAGTCTCTCCTGCTCCCTGGTTAGCTGTTTTTTCCTACTCCTGCTTTGATCTTCTGCTTCTTTAGGGTATGTCCCAATGAGCATACATGTGCAGTTTGTGGTGCCTCAAAAGTGCTTGAGGCACTGAGCTGCAAACCACATGAGGTGCATATGCACCCATTCACCACACTACTAATTTGCAGCATGGCAGGTTTTTTTTGACACTGGGAGATCCTGGTGTCAAAACAAAACAAACAAACAAAAAATATGCTGCCTAAAAAAGGCAGCATGGCACCCTTGCTGGCCAGAGACACACTGGCTGCTGGCCAGGCTCTGAGCAGCTGGCTCAGTGCTGCTGCCCCCCTGGGAGGCCTGAGGACCCCAGGTAAGGCAGTGGGGGCCAGCACAGTTGCTGGCCCCAGCCTACCCTACCCCACCCAGGTCAATTTGCCACCTGCTGAAGTATGTATGCAGGGGCATGCCTGGGATCAAATAGAAGCGGCACAAATATGTGCCACTGCTATCTGTCCCATGAGAAAAGCACGTCCCTTCATATGTGCACTTGTTGGGATGCACCCTTAATGTGTAAGGGTGTACAATCACTATTGTACACGATGTATAATGTGTACAATCATTGTTGCTCCACTTTAAATCAATTATTTCTTGAGATCAAGATTTTCAAATTGCCAAGAAAAGTGCAAGCAAATCACTTTGGTCACTTTGGTGCATGTAGCAGAGACTAAAACATAAGCCAAACTGTGTAAATTTCCACACATTTCTTGCATTCCTAATTCAAGGGATTGTAACATGTCTTTTATTAACTCCTTTTCTCTCACCTATAAATTTAATTATGTGGAATACTTTTACCACCCCTCCTGGTAATAATGCTTCTTCTGTGGTGTTTTGCAGGATACCCTAATTTATTCAGATTATTTGGTAAAATTACAAATAATACATAGGATGCAATAATAAATGCATCCATATCAAAAGCTGCTGACTATATGGCTCATAGAATAAACATTTTTGCTATGTTTAGAATTTGTTTTCACTTGGTTTTCTATGAATCCTTAAACAAAAGAGGCTGCTTTGGCTGGTTATTCGGAGTGCTAACTCTTGGCCAGTAGGGAACTGCCAGGTTTGGGTTTTTTTGGCAGTCGCACACACAATCAAGTATTTTATTTTGGTAAAATCCTGTATACTTACAAAGGATACTCCCATATCCAATTTCCCCAAATACATGAGGAACAAGCAGGAGGCAGTTTTCTTGTTCAGAAATTCAAATCTGCTTCCAGCCAGTCCTGTGCCTAAATGTAGCTCTCTTGGCTTCCTCCTGGACTGGCAGACTGGCAGCTTCCCTGGCTTTCTTCCTACTTCTTCATTCCTTTACATACCCATTCATATATCCAAATACAGGAAGACACATATTAAACCAATGGCACAGCCCTGCATTTTGCAACCAGTCTTAGGAAAAACTCTTATCCCACATGGCTCTTTCTACTCCACTCTTGCCAAGCTGTTCCACTCTTTGTCACCTAACAAGAGGCTATTTTATTGCCCCTTATTTAGTCTGAATGCAAGATGACTCAGTTTCAACAATTATAGATCAAAGATAGGCTTTCTTGAAGCTACAAACATACTTAAGTAACAGCAGCAATCCCACTTGTATTCAAAACATGACATTTCAAAATCATACCATTTTTATTTTTAAGGGATAAAACTTCCATATCTTGGCATGCCTGACTGTTCATTTTAAGGTTGTGAAGCTATCCAGGCTTCCAGACCTGACAAAATAACATGTTTTAATAAAACATTCATGCATATATCCAAAGGAAAGCCCAAATAGGGAACATTTCCTTTTGAATAATATCCCCAGGACAAATACTGTGCTGTACAAACTCGTTGTTAACAATCTAGAATAGATACTTTGATGTTACAGAAAATAATGGTCAGGGATAAGGGGAAGGGTATTCCAACAAAACAGACCAGAAGTTGAGGATTACAAGCTAACAGTCAAGAGGGGAAATGGGAAGAGAAAGCTAAGGTTTAATTCTGCTTCTGCTGAATGAAGTCCCTCTTACTGAACTAATTAAAAAAATATAGGCAATGTAAGAAATGAAGAGCATCAGAGCTGCTCAGGAGTTACACCAATGTAAACCTGCTGTAATGGAACAACGTTTCCCCCCCAGAGTCTAAAATGAATTTCATGTGGATCAGGACTCAATGGTGTGCACAGGGCACTAGGATAACTTTTATCTTTGTCTTGTGATGCTGCATTCTGTACTGTTTGAAGCTTCTTCATGGCTTTCTCCTGTCATGCAATAATTAAACTTGGAGATGATCAATATGTGGATTTTGATGGGCAGGTTGATATCCAACAGGAAATGGGACAACTTCTAACAAGAAGATAAAAACAGACATTTCTAACTACTGAAGCAATTTGGGAATTTAGGAGCAATGAAGTCACAAATGAGCCTCATCCTAAGTCTGGGCTACATGTGGTAGTAGTCTGGTCTATGGAAGTTGCTGAAGTTGAAGTTAATAACAGCTGTTCACTGTTCAGCCCTTTTGAAGATCAAATCACTTATCTAGATGTCTAATACTGATGATCTTCAGAAACACCAGCAGTACAAACTAGAAGTCAGAAAAAGAAATTGGGCAAAGTAGGTATCGGGCTATCTCCTTCATCAGAATTAATGCATGGAATGTGCTAGCAGCTAGCTTTGCAGTTTTCCAAGAAATTATATAATAGTGTCCTGGGGAAATAGAACTGTACAAGAAAATGAGCTTTGATTAACTAATAGTCTTTAATGCCTCTCATTTTTATGATATATTACATCTGCAAAGTGAAATGAAAACGCAAGTTGCAACTTTAAAATAATTATAGGAAACTGTTAAAATTTAATCTTAGTTCAATGAATTTGTTCCCTGTGAGCAATATTTACATGGAACATTGACAATTGCGTGCTCTTAATCCTAGGTAAAATCTAAATGCTAGTGGGTGTGCATCAGTTAAAGTTAAGAGAGCCGAACTTGCACATAAGAACTCATTATAGCTCAATCTCACAGCACCACGACACTTTTTTGATTGAAGATTTAACTGATATTTGATAGTTTGAGGATACCTTGAGACAGTGCATTGAGCCCAATCCTGCACTCACTGAAGTCAATAAGTGTTGCTAATGATTTCAGTGGATACAGAATCGAGCCTATGTCTGTTACAGAAGGGAATTATATAGAAGGAAACTCAGTACTTTCGGAGGAAATCAACTCAGAGATGTTAAATGTTAAACAGCACTCACCCTAACATTATATTAGATTTTTTTTGTTAAAACTGTTGATAAGGCATGGACTATTTCCTATTTGAACAAGAATGCTCTGAGCCTGCAACTATTATTCACATTAGTAGTTAATGAACTGCTTATACTCTCAGAAGTAACCCTAATGAAATCATCCTCAGAGTCTTTGTGGTTATTAGAATTAGCATTTCAAACTGATACACAAAGTCCCTTTCAAATACATTTCTTCAATTCATAAGGACCCACTGAAGTTTTTCTCTTAAAAGCAAGTTACCATAGCATCTGTTCTATTTGTGTGAAATAAGCAAAAGGAGGTCTGCTCTCGGACAAAATTTTCCTAAGTCAGTAATATTCTATTCTCCTTTTATACTGGATGGCTAATTTGCCTGTTTGCTGATTGAAGGTGCCTTTGGTCATGTCTATAAAGTAAATCTACTCTTCCCCAACAATGGCACCATTGAATTTGATATGCTGCTTCAAGAAGGTTGCCTCCTAAACTAGACGTGGCATAAGTGTGCCTGTGCAACTGTATGGGAGAATTACCTGTCTGTCCCTCAGCAGTCCCTCATGCACCACACAATGACAGCTGCATTGCTCCTGGTTTGAGAAGCGGCTGGCCTGAGAACTGCAACATCTTTTAAGCTACTGTCACTAGGGATAGTAAGTTTATCATGTAGACATTGTCCATAAAAGTGAATCAATGAAATGAGTGAGACATAACGTCCTGTAACCACAAAGTACAACATGTTAAACAGTCTTTTCATTGCATATCTAGGAACTTACATCAGCAGAGTATCTGAACATCTCCCAAATACTTATGACTTTATCTTCACAAAATCCCTGTGTGGTAGGGAAGTATTGTTCCCATTTTACACACAGGGGAAATGAGGTGGAGAGATTAATGGTCAGATCAGGACTTTATGTGTATAAGCTACATACCACAGGGCTCACTCCATTGGTTGGGAAAGGCTAGATGCCAAATGTTGAATGACAGTCATAGATTTCATAGACGCTAGGGCTGGAAGGGACTTTGTAAGATCTTATATATTTGACTTACATAAGTTAAATCAGTGGATGAAGGGAGTCTAGAAAGGTCCATTTCCTATATGAAATTGGGGGAGAGGGAGGAAGTAAGTAGGCTCACAAGTCACAGCTCCTTCCCTGGTCTGCAAAGCTGTCAAGCCTTACTTTGTTCCACGAATGACTTTCTATACAAATTATTAAATCAGTTTGGTTTGCATATTTACAAATAGTTTGCATATAATCATGCATTTAGATTATGGTCAACACAGTACTGAATTATGGTGAGGCAAGGTCATGAAGATGCATAAAACATAACAGATGTGGATGGAAGAGGTGATTAGTGAAATGTGGTGGGGGAACTTTTGGATGGTGAGTGTTTGGGGTGAAATAGATGTTGCAGCTGTTGGGGGGGGGGGGCAGAGGTGGGCAAGAAGTTCTTATGAGGAACAGGTACTAAGACTTTTGGAAGGGAAAACATTCCCAAATGACTGGAATGTGCAGAGGCTGCAGGTCAGAAAGCTCTTGGGGGCAATGGATGCTGGGCTGTCTACAGACTGTTCACTTTGTAGGAAGATGTCTGGTGTGGTATATGGTACCCTAAGCTACCTTCCCAGCTGCCTGGACCTTAAGCCACTGCTCTGAGGGGGAGAAATAGAACATGGCTGTTTGCTTATTGTGTACCACAGTGGCCTCCAGTGGCTAAAAAGTGCAACTTTGTACCAATTCCTGCAGGTTGGCCAATCCGAGAGCTGCTGAGATGTAGGAATGTGTGCCTGGGCTGCCAAATTGGTTACTATTAGACTGTAGTTGCCCAGGGTTTGTGCGCAGGCAGTACACCTCTTACTCAGGACTGCTAAATGACAACCTGAGAGACCCGATCAAGGGACACGTGAGGAGGGCTACACACTGAACCCATGTTTTTACATGCCTGTTTACTACCTTGATCACAGATTGTATTCTTTCCCTTGACACCTCAAAAGCAGAATTCTTCTCTTCGCTTATATATGAAAAAAAATCTCTCTTTAAAAGTAATGGTAAATGAAAAATCCCTTGGAATCCTTGGTAAACTGGAGTCAGAGGTCATTCACATACTTACCTCATTGTTCCATGTGGATAGCAATATAACTTTTACAGGTTTCATTTAAGATTTTGTAGAAGTTATAGTTATTCTTGTATCATAGTATTTAGATTCAAGAGTGATATATTTCCCTGAGCTGTTATGCTGCATTTTAGTTTAATCCCTGGGAAGGTACAAAGAAAACAGAAACCTCTTTGGCATACAGATGTTTTTGTGAAGATGACCAGCCAGGCAGCTGTTACGGTCTGATTAGCAAGTATCAAATTATTTGCTTCCAAGCTAGAATGATAAAATCCTAGCTCTATAAACACTTTCAACACCTAGATCTACTCCTAGACAATACACTAAAAGTAATATGTTGAACAGGAAATTCCATTTTATCTCTTAGAGCTAGAGACAGTGAATCTATGAGGCTATATGCAACAACAGGACCCTATGCTGCTGAAATATTCCCACTGAATTAAACTAAACCCCTTTATTAGAAACACTAAGTCCAGGCAGGATAAAAAATAGCTCAGGATGTGCAAAATCAGAATGATCTGTAATAATGCTGTGGTTTTCATTCCACCTAGTAAAAAAAGGAGCTTGATTTACTTCAGATGCTAAAACATGTTCTAGTTATCTGGAGTGTCCAAAGCTGTTTTAATTTTACCCTTCCCCGGCTAAGCTACCCGGCTGAACGGCACATTTGAGCCCCAAAGCGGAAATAACATAATCTTGGATACACTGGTGAGCTAGAAATATCTAGGCTGGCTGAGAGAGCTATGAAAGCTGAACATGCTAAAGAATGGCTTGCCTAAACTCTGACACACAAAGGATTGTTTGAAGGGATAACATTGACTTCAAAGATAAGCAAGTCACTATGAAAATTAAATCCCATTGAATATGATGACAGCTGGGGAACCAAAGAAGATTAGTCAAAAATATAGTAGTAGTAAAATTCAGCAAGTAGGCAATGTCTTTTTGAACTCAGAAAGCATTTTTAGAGGTCAGGAGAGAATGGTGTCCCTTATGAATTCCCATATGCCTCTCATTATGGTATCTAAATTAATTTATACTGAATTTATTATAGAGAAGAGACAAAACACCTAGGAACTAAATGATAGATTACAAAGTGGTTAATAACACTGGCTGTGTCTACACGAGATGCTGACTGCGCAGTCGTTTAGTACTTGCACACACAAGTACTAAATGACTAGGCAGTAGCATCACTGAGTGGCTTTAGGTGATGCTGGCTGCGCAGCAGCTCATTACTACTACACAGTAGCATCACATTACACGTTGTGCCATGTGACACTACTGCACAGGACTAATGAGCTACTGCACAGTCATTGTCTTGTGTAGACACGGCCATTGAGAAAGGAATTCTTATTTACTTAAAACCCACATATTACTCACTAGGGGTGTGCAAAGCAGGCCCTATTCGATTCGAATTTGGCCCAAATCAGGGACAGTGATTCGATTTGTTGATTTGGATCACTGTCCCTGATTCGATTTGGCCGAATCCAAATCTGAAGATTCAATGCTGATTCAGAGAATCAGCAATTTGGACATAGACACAGCTTTAAAAACTTTTTCTACGTACTGTAAGGTAGCAGGCATGACTCATGATCGCCATGACACTGGGGTGCATGGAGCATCCCACAGGAGCGCAGGGGGGCCGTCCACGTGCTCAGCGGCGAACCTGGAAGTGGACCGGAAGTACTTCTGGTCCACTTCCAGGTCTGTCGGGGAGCACGTTGGGGAGGCCCCCTGCACTGCCCCAGCTCGGCGATTGGCTGCAGAGGGACTGCGGGTGCCTCACCCCGGACCCAGGAGGCACCAGTTGCCGAGCCGGGGGGATGTGGGGGGGCCCCTGCCCGCTCCCTGGCAGACCCAGAAGTGGATGGGAAGTGCTTCTGGTCCACTGCCACGTCTACTGCTGAGTGCACTGGAGAGCCCGCATGCTTCTGTGGGACTTTCCATGTGCCCCAACATCACAGCACTCATGAGCCACCTGCTACCTAGAGGTATGTAGAAAAAACATTTAAAGCTGTGTCTGTCTGAATCTCTCCAATTTGATTCAGAGAAATTAAAGGGTCCTCTGATTCGACTTGTATTTCGAGATTCGGCCAGTGAATCGGGCCTACTCTCCGTCGAATTGAATCAGGGACAGAAGCTTCGCACAGACCTATTACTCGCTGGTGGGTTCTGAAAGGGTGCAAATTATCAAAGCTAAAACCTAAATGAGTTTTAAATTAATGTTTTGTTACATAGTTTCCTTATGCAACTCTTACCTTGAGGGCAGTAAGAGTTGTATTACTTTCTGCTTCACTTTCCTTTTGTAGGGACCTTTCCCTTTTTGGAGAAGAATTGCCCAAGCAGACAGACAGTCTTTGATTTCTGTGTCTGGAATATAATGTTGATTTTTCAGCTTGATAAACCTATCGTTTGGTTGAACAAGATAGATTGTATATTACAACCTCCACACTGCTTAGATGAGAGATTTGCTGAAAAACCAAATGCTCAGAGGCAGCAAAGTGTTATAAATGTTTAGGTATCTGACCCAGTGAAGTAACTGGAATGGCATATGGAATATAAGAGGATTTATCAATCGTGGGATCTTCCTTCCTTCTCTCCCCTTTAAGTTCTCTCTGGTATGTCACAGGTTTTTTTTTCTGGTCAAATACTCAGTTAATTAGTTTCAGTTTCCCTAGGGAAAAGATTTGACCTTATTTTTTTTTTCCTCCCTTGAGAACACATTTTCACACTCTTAAGCTGAATCTGCTGACTTTGCCTCAAATCAGAGGAGTATAGCAGAATAAATAACAAAGTGCTGAAAGTACAGCATTTCTCCTTCTGCTTTCCATAAAGATACAGGTTGATTTCTAATTCATACGCTTCCCTGTACATTCACATTTACTAATAACTTCTACCTGAGTATAAATATGCATATGTGCCTATTTATAAAACAGACTCAGTTGTGGTTGACATTGGAGAGCTGACACTCAAAGCCTACTAACCACAATGGGTGAATTCCATACTGTGAAGGGATGTGGCACTATGCTCTACTGAGATGTTTTTAATGCCATAATAACTTCAAAGGCTGCATGTTTAAAGGACCTCTTAACTGAATAACTCCTCAGCCACCTTTTCCTCCTGCCCTTTACGTTATGCTTCCTTGTACATGTGACCCTAGGAGCCTTCTCAAAAGAAGACTGAAAAATGATAAAAAAATAAGTAAATATGCCATGAAAATTTAAGCACAAAAGCCAAAGTATTTCTGCAAACTCTTACAAGTAGCTCCAAAAATATGCTAAGCTTGTATTTAAATTTTCTGCTAAATGGAGCAGATGCAAATTCTACCTGAGAACAATGGCAGTCCTTTCATTAACTTAAATGGGCTTTGTAACACCCCAGTGCTTACTTTGAAGAGTGCAAGAGCAAGTTTCCTAATCACAAGGAAGACAGCTTTTTCAAGACACAGAGCTGAGTCAGCTGGAAGCGTCTGCTTTCCTGCCACATTTAACATTGTTGTCCTTTGCTTTGATGACATTAAATAGTAAAACACAGCTTCTTCTTGCTGGTAATAAAAATGGGGGGTAATTGGAAAAAAACACAAAACATTTTAAAAGCATTCAGTTGAAAGCAGTGGTCACCCAGTTTGAACATGCTAGTGAATGCAAATGACATTAAATGGAGGAGACAACAGAAAAAAGTCCAGCCTAGGATCTGCACAAAGGCCTCTGATAAAAAAAACAAAACAACAACAACTATGTTGGGGTGGGTTATGCAATGGCAAATTGCTTTAATCAACCACTCTTTGGGGTGACCAGAAAAGACCAGTACAGCCCTAAAACTGACAGGGGAAGATTGCTAGCAATGATTCAACTCATCCCCTCACCAGTCTACACTGTGAGGGTTCGGTTGGGACCTCCGACTCCAATGGAGCAGAAAACACAAAGGTGTGGAGAGAACAGCAATGTTGCATGTCCTCCCTTTGAGTGCTTCACTCTGGGGCACAAGGAAATAAGATGGTTTGCAGAGGTATATATAATTACCAGGGATCGGGGTTTTCTGTTTCCCATGGGAAAATGGAGAAAACCCACGGATTCCCTGTTTTTATTGGAGAAAACATTTTTCTCTTTTTAGCAGAGAAATCTGCGGATTCTCCACTTTTGCAAAGAGCTCTTGCAGGCTGGCACAGCTCCAGCCTGCAAGAACCACTTGCAAAAAGGGTAGGAAACCCCCAGCCCTGGCCAGAGGGGGAGGGAGGCGGGGGAGGGCGCGGCCTGCGCCTCTGAGGCAGCCAAGGCTGGGCTCAGGCTCACACTTGCCCTTCGCCCGTAGAGCAAAGAGGTAAGTGGGGCTGTGGGGCAGGACTGGGGAAGATGGTTGGGGGCTGAGGGAGTGCTGCCAGCCCCAGGTGGCACATCCCAGCTGGGAGCAGAGCTGGGGGTGAGGGCAGAGGTGCCCCTCTGCGGGGGGGGCTTTGCGGGCAATCAATGTGGGGCATAGTGTGGTGGTGCCCGCCATGTGCGGGCCGCACACGTGCCGCCTGGCCGCCTGCCCGGGGGAGAGGGAG
Organism: Alligator sinensis; assembly: GCF_000455745.1. Lineage (NCBI taxonomy): Eukaryota > Metazoa > Chordata > Crocodylia > Alligatoridae > Alligator > Alligator sinensis. The sequence goes on along the minus strand of NW_005841848.1, from coordinate 5,351,549 downwards.
GCTGGTTTGCGGCATGTGTGCGGCCCAC
>NW_005841848.1:5334719-5351300 GCF_000455745.1 Alligator sinensis | reverse complement strand
CAGTGCCAGCGCTTGCCTGCAAAGCCAAAGAGGCAACCATGCAGCCGCCACCACCCCGCACCACCGCAGAGCCGTGCAACCAGTTGCAAGGCAAACCTCTGTTTCACCCCCGGTCAGGCAGCATATATGTGGCCCGCAAATGGTGGTTGCCACAGCGCTGCCGCCGCCATGCCCTGTGCGCCCCTTGCCCACAAAGCTGTGCAGGTGGCCGTGGGATGGTAGTGTAGGATGCAGTGGCAGAGTTGCGGTGGTGGCTGGCATGTGTGTGGCCCGCAGAGTGACACCCCTGCCCTCACCCCCTGGCCCTGCTCCTGGATCTACCCCCCAGCACCTTCCCTTCCCCCACTCTGCCCTGCCCCACCCCTTCCCCCCACACACTTACCTGCTGGGGTGGGTGTCAGTGTCTGCATGTCTGTCTGGGAGGGCTGTTGCGAGGGGCATCAGGAGGGCTGTTGAGACTGTGGAGGGGAGTGCAGGGCACCAGCAGCACTGGGGGGACTGTGGTGGGGGCCTTTAATTTTTATCACGGATTTTGGGTTTTTAATCAGAGAATTTGCAATTTTTAATCGGAGAAAACCAGGATCCCTGATAATTACCTATATGTATGTCCCCTCCCCCTAGGGACAAGTTGACAAAAGGAATAAGGTTTCAAACCTTCTTATGAATTTTTGCCAGACCTGTCCCATATAAACTAAGAATCTGCATGGTTTCTGATTTTCCCTAAGATGCATTATGTGCCCTCTGTCCTATTTTACCTGTGAAGACCTCGCAGCAGCTCCATTTTTCCTTTGTGTTTTCTCTTAGTTGTGTTGCAATCAGCTTGTTCGGATACAGTGTTTTTTGTTTTTTGTTTTTTCAGGCCTCCTATACCTATTTTCTATTTTATACATTAGTTGTCAAAAGAAGAGGATGTTTTAAATTGTAATGTTTTTCGTTAGGTTTTAGAGCACTGTTGCGCTGTTCCTCAACCACTTCTATACAACAGAGATACTTTATAAATGATATAAGATCACATTAATTTGCATTGATTAGCTATGAAAGGGCATAAATAGATAGTAACTTCCATTTGCAAACTTGAGAAATGAGAAAAACCTAAAACTGACCTGTCAGCATACTTCAGTGACACTGTTCATTCAGTGCTGTGAGAATGCTTTTAACGGAAGCGATGTATAGTATTGGGGTTAGCAGTTTGTAAAATAATATACAACTGAATTACATCAGCATATTTCTTTTCATATAGCCATATTTAAAAAAAACACGATGAAAGAAATAGAACTCCCTTTTAAAATGGAGAATGTTTTGAACAGAGGTAAGGTTCAAGTGTCTTTTGGAGGGCTGCTTACAACCACCGCTTTTCATAGATGGATGTGATGATGTCTCATATATAGCAGGGTGTCCATCCCTTTTGTTTTGGATTACTCTACAATGCCAGCATAGCAGTCTTTGGAACAAATGTCTTCCTGACTAACTGGCTTTAGTGACAGCCATGGGCCATTTGGTACACAGTTGGGGTTTGTGAAATGGGCCGTATTTGATTTAGATTTGGCCCGAATTGGGGACAGTGCTTCGATTTGTTGATTTGGATCACTGTCCCTGATTCGATTAGGCCAAATCTGAATCTGAAGATTCAATGCTGATTCAGAGAATCAGCTATTCGGTGATAGACGCAGCTGTAAATGTTTTTTCTACATACCTCAAGGTACCAGGTGTGGCTTGTAAATGCTGCAATGCTGGGGCACATGAAGCATCCCACAGGAGCATGAGGGTGCTCCTTGTGTGCTCAGCAGTGAACCCGGAAGTAGACCGGAAATACTTCTGGTCCACTTCCAGGTCCACTGGGGAGCACACAGGCCCTCCCCTCCCCCCCACCCGCCGCAGCCCTCCGCTCGGCAGTAGGCTACAGGGGGACCCTGGGTGCCCCCCCAGACCCAGGAGGCACCAGTTCCTGAGCCGGAGGGTACGGGGGGGGGCGGGGAGGGCCAGCGCCCTCCCTGGCGGACCCAGAAGTGGATCGGAAGTGCTTCTGGTCCACTTCTGGGTCTGCTGCCGAGTGCGCTGGGGAGCCCCCTGCGCTTCTGTGGGACACTCCATCCGCCCCACCATCACAGCATTCATGAGCTGCCTGGTACCATGAGGTATATAGAAAAATCATGTAAAGCTGTGTCTATGTCCAAATTGCCAAATCTTTCTGAATTGATTCGGAGGGTTCTGATTTGATTCAGAGAGATTAAAGGGTCTCCTGACTCAATTCAGATTTGGAGATTCAGCCACCGAATCAGGCCAAATCTCCGCCAAATCGAATCAGGGACTGAAGATTCACACAGCCCTAGTACACAGTACATGACACATTTACTGTGCAGTTGAATAAACTGAGCAGTAAACACCTCAGCATCTACAAGTGCACCCCTATTATGGCGCATGAAACTAATGAACTCCACAGCAGTTTAGGACTTGTAAATATATTTACAAGCCCTAACCTGCTACAGAGTTTTTTGTGTATAGCAGTGCACGTGTACATGCTGTCCCAGCTGGTTGGGGCACAGGGGCTAGGGACAGAAGTTACATGTAAACCAGTTTAAGTGATCAGAAACTGGTTTAAACCTGTAACAGAACAGAAGTTCAGTGCACATAAACTAGTTTCAAAATGGCTGAAACTGGTTTAAGGTACACCTGGTTGAATGTAGTATCAGACTGAACTGATTAAGTCAAACTGGTTTCTGGAACTTCTGTCCCAGACCCCCTCCTGGTTCAAGTGAAATCACAGTCCTCCTGCATCCCAGGATGCTTTGCAGCCCTTGGCTGGGCTGTGCATCCTGTGCGAGGGCCGGTTGCCTCTGTGTTTGCTGGGGGTCTGCAGCTGGGCCTGCCCAACCTCCTCAGCGCATCCAGAGTGAGCCAGGGGGTGTGAGTGCTGCTGAGGTGAAGGTGGCCCTAGCCCCTCTGCCTGGCGGGTGGTGTACAGTCGTAGCTGTGGTCTCCCAGCACCATGGGATGGGCCAGCTTGGTGGGGGACACAAGCTCTGCCCCTGGCTGCCTGCCCATCTCTCTGTCTGCCCCTTTGCTGGGCTGGGCAGGGCAGAGCTCTCCCATCCTATCCCAGCAGCAGTGATGCTGGCGGCTGCCTGCAGACGGCAGGGAACAGGAGCAGGAGTGGGGTTACCCATGATGCCTACTGGCAACAGATGGTCCCAGCAATCCACCTCTGCCCACACCTGCAATGGAGCCCTGCACCTGCCCCTACCCTCTGGCCCTGGCCCAGCCAGAGGGGAGGAGGTGCGGGCTGGCCACTTTGGGTGCCTGCAGCCAGGATACCAGCCTGGGCTATGCTGCCCCTGCTGCCCCAAAGGGACCCTGATTGGCAGGGGCCCTTGGGCCTGGGCCTCTTGGGCCCATGTGTTAATCCACCCCTGCCCCTCTCCCACCCATATGGGACCACAGCCAAGGCCTGCTTGGCAGGGGGCTGGCAGGAAACCAGCAGACTCCACCTCCTACTACCTCTGGTACAGACTGAGGAAAGCAGTTGATAAGGGGAGAGTGAGGAGCATAATTTCCCTCAGTTCCTCTAGGCCATGGGGGAGGGGGAAGAGGCTGGAGAACCAGGGCTTGATGGACTGATCCCCTGCCATCTGTGGGCACATGACCAAGCCCTGCAGGACCAGACTGAGAGGGTGGAGGTGTTGGTAAAGACCTGGCACAATCATCACATGTATGTGCTGGAGGCAGAGCTAAGGGAACAGGAGATGGTCCTGCTTGGGCTGGTATGACCAAAGAAAGCAGAGAACTACATTTACATTATAAAGCAGAACCTGTAAGAGGTGGGAGACTGGAATACCTAAGCAGAGACAAAAGACACTGAATGCATGAATGTCCTGACAAAGGTGCTATAGGTGACAAGCATACCAAGGGGAAGAAAGGGGTATAAGTGTGCCTATAAATACCCAAGTAGAGATGAGGCTTGTAGGATCTCCACTTGAACACCTAAGACCACCTGCTGATTCCCCAACAAGCATTTTCTGAATACCTGGCTGTAAGGAGACATTCTGCCCTCAGGATTACATAAGACTTGTGCAAGGCTTTCCCGTGTCTTTTTGGTTTATTATGTTCCATTTTAAGTTAGACTAAGTTGTGCACGCTCTCACTGTGTTTTACTGGGATGTATCTGAGCTTAGGCAAAGATTTTTAGTTGTTCTTTGTTGTGTGTCTGAAGTTGCAAATTGCTGTGTTCAATACATGCTTGTTTCAGAGAAAGGACTATTCTTGTTCAAGCTTTGAATCCAATGCCACTACTTTTTTCCCAATCCACCTCCTCCTCAGCCTGGCAGGAACTGCTCTCCCTTGTCGGGGGAGGGGGCAGAAGCCTAGTAGGCACTGCCCCTATGCCCAGGCAGACCTAGGCTGGGGTCCTATGTGGGCCAGGGAGGGGATTTAAACCTCCACTCTCCAGTGTGCTAGTCCTGGGCTGGGGCCTAGCCATGACACCACTCCCCCTCAAGCAGGGAGAGGGGAAAAGCCTTGGAGCTTCAGTCCCTTCCCTTTGGCAGAGGCTGGCAAGCTGGGTGTGCTCCCTGGCTTCTGGCCTGAGCTACTGTAGGCATGTGGCTGCATATCCTGAATCAAAAGTGAATGTCTATTTACTTGCTTCTCAGTTTAATTTCTACAGCTTAGGCTGACCTGCAAAAAATGAATCAATTCAGCCTCGGGCTTTTTGACCATCTATACTTACCCAGGGTACTTCAGCGTGGGGCTAGCCACCAACCAGCCCCTGCACTGAAGCATGCTCATGCCTCAGCCAGCCCTATCACAGCAGCCTTGGGCTGGCAGACTGATCCCCAGGTCCCCTACTAGTCCACACTTCTCTGACAGGGCTCCATGTGTTGTGCACAAGTAATCTCTGGAGTAATAAACTCTGGAGTTTATTTGTGCGCATTAGTCACACGTGTAGATACGCCCAAGGACTGCAAGATCTGCCATCTAGTGTATATGTAGAGAGAGTTGGAGAAAAGTAGTAGGGGAGAAGAGGAAAGATTGTATAGTTTCAGGCTGTTTTATTGGTCTCCTATTTTTCCAAACCACCACAGTATTTTATTACTATTTTTTTTCCCCAATGCTTTGATATTAAATAGGATGAAGTGGTAAAGCTGCTTGGCTTCCTTATAGAGCTGAATCTGTCCAGCCCCAAAAGCTGGATTAATTTGTGTCATTTTGTTTTGTAATCTCTTGTTTTCCCTTCGGGGAGGAGAGGAAGTGGAGAGAATTTCCTGAGACACCTACACCAGGATTCCTGCAGGATCTGCTGGATCTAGGGTGAGACCTGTGGCATTGGCACAGTAACCCCTGCCTCTGGCTGTTTGTCCAAGGTGATCTCTGGATAAGAATACTAGGCTTAGATTTGAAAGGTATTTAAGAGTCTAACACCCACTGATTTAAGTGGGTATGAATCTAAATCTCTTTGTGGGGTGAAGGAAAAGCAGCAATTACTTGCAGAAGAATAAGCAGGAAACTTGGTGGGCTCAAGAAGAATCTGAGGTTTTACATTTGTGTTAGAAATGTTACATATATGCTAGAAATGATTATCAAAAATGTTGTATGTTCTATGCATGCCCTAATGCACATTTCTATTACTTGCAGGATCTGACAGTTATCTTCCAAAACTTTTTTCAGTGTATTACTTTAAATTATGTGCTTTTACTGTTTAAGTAAACTTTTACTGTCAAAACTAATAAAGTACCTTTCTGCTTTAAAGCACAGGAAATTCTGTGTTTGTTAAGCTAAAAATACCCAGGTTGCTTTAAAGTGCAAAAACTTACGGAGGCTTGTGACATTACTTTTTCTCCCCATTCTCACTTCCTCTCGTCCCTTGAGAGATCCATGTTTCCTGGGCAGAAGTGCAAAGTGAATAAGCACTTTACTTTTTTAATAGCTCTGCAATGCTCCAAGTGCTATTTGCTTTCTGTGTTATCTCTAGAGAAAATTGCAGAAACATGGAGTATTGAACAGGCGTCAGTAGTGAGTCTAAAAGCATTAGCTCTAAAAGATGCTGTGTGCTGAAAAGTAACCTTTCCTACAACAACAAAATAGCAGTTTTGTTGATTAGACTACAGTAAAAAGATTATTTCCTACCAAGCTATTATCATAAAGAGTCAATATTGTCAACTTTCAGGATAGCTTTAAATAAGCATTTCACAGGTAATACAATATTAAAGACCAAGCAGGATGTATTTCTCTGTTTATGCACCATTTTGGTAATCTTCATATTTCACTGATGGGAATGACAGATGTTGCGTTAATATTAAAATGAATGTTTAACATTAAGGCTGGGAAGCCAATGTTTATTAGTCAATACACTAGCAAGTATAAAATGGCATCAGGTGTTGTTTGCTTTGCAAATTTCTTTTTTAAAGAAATATAGCAGCTACTACTAAATACATAAATTTTCAGTGGTTTGTGTGAATGTCAGTACTTATGGCTGAAATGCAATTTCCGTTACACCCCAACATTTTTAGGTGCTTAATACTGGTAAGCAGAATGCTGCAGTAAATCCAAAGGAAGTTTTTCCCATGCTTGGCTGCAATTCATCCAGAAAACTCTAATTTATTTTTTTGCCAAACTGGTTTCCTGTAGTATGTTAACAGTAGCTAATGGCAGAAAGAAGGTTGCATCTGTTCAGAAACAGGTAGTTCTCCTAGGCACTTGAAAGGTCTTTTAGGTCTGGTCTTTTCTTAAAAGAGCCAATCAGGGGCTGCTATTTTCCTTCTACCCCTACCTCAGTTTACAGAGGGAGAGTTGTTTAGATGGACTGAAATCTATGAAGAAAGCTTCTGTCAAAGGAAGACGCAGTCGGTTTTTCTGTTCATGTTTTTCCTTGCTTTGTCCAGCATGGTATCCTAGATTCTGATGTAAATTGTGCAGGAGATGGAGCTGTATTGTTTCAGATCAGCTGAATAAATCATAGGTTATTACAATTAGACCCTTTCAGTCATAATATGCAGTTCTCTCTTTGTCTGCATGATAATCCCCGACTGATTCACACTATCATATAGTGATTGGGTGTGGTAACACCACTCCCATCATTCAGAACAAAATGATCAAGGCCAAGATAAGTTAATGATGGTTGAATTATAAGACAAGCAATTTTCCTATTGCAGGCTTTTAACATGTCCAGCTCATAAGAAAGTGACTCACAGTGGAAGCAGCGCCTGGGAGAATTATTAGATATAGAAGCAGCTTGGCTGGAGATTTTGAATGGAAAGTTGTGTTTTCTTGTAGCCATGAAATGAGGTTAAATAAACTAGAAAGACAAGAATTTGTATTGCCATCTTTCTTTATACATAAAAATAATTGGAATTATGCATATACAGTATTGTAAATAAAATACATAAGGAAAAATTTTCCTGCATCAGAGGGTACTCAGGTACCTATGAACAAGAAATTAGCTTAATTTGGTTTTCTTTTTTTATTGGAAGCTAGGAAAATAGATAGCTTTGTTCACAATTTTGCAAGCATATTAAGTCATTTTAGATGTTGATTATAGAATTAAAGTCAAACATTGATTTATTTCTATATTTTCTTAGACATGTTGTATATTTTTACAATGGATCTTATAGAAAAATTAATGGATGGTTGTAATAATACAATTGGATAAAGCACCCACTTTAATTTATGGTCATGATCTCCTTCTAATGAATAATATGTTTTAATGTTGTAAAAAATAGTTAATTCATATAAATCACTGAGCTTAAATTTCTATAGCTTCTCCTAGATAACTGTCAGTTTTAATAGATATTTTAATTAAAATGTAATTGGGAGTTTGCATTGCTTCTAATTAATCTTCCTAAATGAAATGTAGTTCTATACTGATTCTTCACTAATATCGGCACTTTTTTTTTTTTTTTTACTTTTTGCAGTGTTCTCAGACAGCAATTCTCAGTGGCTCACTGGGAATTCTCTCTTCTTCCTTCCCTTTTTCTAGGTGCAGCTAAGGAAGAGAAGAAGCAGCTAAAAGTATTTTAAGCCATTATTTTGCATCTTCCTAACTTTAGCACGCGCCTTATCGCTAGCAGAAGTCAGGGCTGCTGTAAATTATGCCTCATTCTAATTCAACCAGCATCTTATCCAACCAGCACAAAAATAGCTCACTATGCAAGAAATATAGGACTACCTTAGAGCTTTTATACCATCCCTACAGTGATACTCCCCTCTATAACAGGGATAATCTGTATGGGTCGTCCAGCCTCCTTCACACCACCAGAGCAGCATGCTTATGTTGCACGCTTGGGGCTTGTGCAAATATTTTCTTCTGTTACAACCAGCAAGAGTTCACATTCATCTCTGGCTTCCAGGAGAATCATCTAGGACAGTGTTTCTCAACCTTTTAAGTAGCAAAGTACCCCCTAACTTCTGAAAATTTTAATAAATACCCCAACACTCAATTTTCCAGGGGATTTTATATTTACAGACTAATGTGTGCCATATGTTGGAAGGAGGGCTGTGTAATATGAGGCCGTGATATGACACATGTCTGATCTGATGTGGGTAGGGTTGCCACCTTTTACACCAGGGATGCACAACTCAAGTATTTACCTGGGCTAGAGGTGATGTTGGCCAAAGCTAGGAGGGCTGAACCCAGTGCCATGCAAAGTGCAGCACACCAAATTATTATTAAGGGGAATTTAATTGTTTTAATTGCACCAAATTTTTTGCCATAGTTTTAAGAAGAAAAGAGGGTGAAAGAGAGTGTTGGGGTACCTGTGTACCCCCCGCCTGTGTCTCACATACCCCCAGGGGTACGCATACCACAGGCTGAGAAACTATGATCTAGGAGACAGGTCTAGCACTGCCATGGTTATTCTGGCTTCTTGAAGGGTCCATCGAAAAATCAATTACTCTCTTCTCTTAAAGGAACTAAAACTCAGACTCCCAAAAGTAAGTAGGCACTTAACTTCTGCTTAGGCATTTAACTCCTATTGATTTCAGTGTTGATAACTAATGTGGGTCTTCAGCAAAATTTAGATTCCCAAGTCCAAGAGAGCGTTTCATAGAAACACGGCACAGGCAGTCCTCAACTTACAATGTTTTGAGTTTCAATGTTTATAAATTGACACCCTGTTTCAACTTTACAACGCTTGATCCAATGCAACGCCACACCAGCAAACAAGTTCTCTGCATCGCTCATCTCCCTGGAGAACATCTGTCCAAACTTCCTTTGACACTTTCTTTAAGAAAGCAGACAAGACTCCAGAAAAACTTGCAGCCAAGACTCCTGAGAAGACTCCAGTCAAGAACCATTCAAAAAGTCCAACCGAGAGCCTTTAAAAAAGTCCAGCAAAGTCACCTCAAAGAAGTCCTTCCAAATCAATATGATTGCTATTTACAATATAAATACATTAATGTAGCTATATTACTCATCTATAATTGAATGAGTACAACTTTCTGGGGTATTTTTGGTGAAAATAGGGTATTGGGCCTTGGTTTAGGAACTAATCCCCAATTTATAACATTGTTTCTTATGAGTAAATTGGTTCCAAGGTAAAACGTTTTGACTTAAGACACGGTTTTCAGGAACCAATTGTGTCGTAAGTCCGAGGACTGCCTATATAAATATTTTAGGTATCCCAAACCTTAATTAAAGTGCTTAATTTTCTGTTGAAAACTGACAGAGGCATTTAAATTGCAGCTAAAGCATGTACCGCCATCGTGGCCTAACTAAATCTAGATATCTCTGTTCCGCCTGAGGCTGTTTGGGATTTGCATTGTACTGTACATGACTTGATGTTTAAGCCCTTGGGGGATCCACGGAGGTAGGTGTGCTCAGAGCATGCCTGACATCAACTGATAGCAGTGAGCAATCACAGCCGCTGTAATTTGGAAACATGATGAGGTTGTGGTGCCCACCTTCTGTACAATATACTAGTGGCTAAGAGACATGCTCAGGAAATGGGGAGACCTGGGTTCTAGGCCTTGCTCAGCCTGACATGACTCAAACTCAAACGTTTTATTTTTCAGGAAAGTGTCCTAACTACTAAGCTGTCAACTAGGCTAGGATGACAGAAAGTGGGTAGAGGGAGCAGACTCTCCACCCTCTTGTTGAAGCTGGGCCACAGTGCTGAAAGGAAAGCAAGCAGCATGAGACCAGAGTATTAGTAAGAAGGACCATGAACTATATGCTCAACAAGAGAGAGAAATTCTAAACTTAGTATATGAGTGTAAGAAGTTTTATGGTGTTATATATGGGAACTGCAACTAACTTTATTACCATTGCCTGGTAATTCTCCAGTTCCCCGAGAGTACAGAGATCATTTTTTCAGATCCAAATATGTGAACACAAACTTGAGAGAGATTTAGTAATTTTAAATGGATTTTCTTGAGTATTTATCAAAAGTAAATATCTAGATATTGTCCATATCAATATGATTAAAAAATCCTAATCAATCTCAGATGAAATGTGGACTGATTGATTGCTAGAGAAACAGCTCACAATGGAACCTGCAGAGCATGATTAAGACTACTAGCAGAGCATAGAGCAGTATATTCTTATGCCCTATAACCAGTTTTTGGGGAACACTCAGTCCTAGAGGGATGTTTTTAAAGACATCAAGAAGCAATTGCTAAGATGTTACAGAAAACATGTTAAAAACAATACAGGACAGACATGTGGATATTGAAAAAAAATAAGAGAAGAGCCGACTTCTAGTCACTTTTTACTTAAGAAAATTCACATTAACTTCACTTGGAAAGTGAGTGAAGAGTCCTAAATAGGGCTTGCAGACAGACAATGAATCACCGTCTATGAGGTTATAAGTAGATGTCACCAAATGAAGTGGATCAGCTGTGCTGGGATGTGTCCTGGAACAGCTAGCCCACATCATTGGTTAAAACAGATTTTGCCCATTGTCTCACAGGGTTGGACCCCTGACACTCCCAGAAGCAGCAGGAGGCTCAATCCTGATGGAAACCACTTGAGGTACGTCTCTGCAAAGAGGGTTTCCCTGTTTGCAAAGGTGCATCTGAAGATTCCCTGCTAGGGGATTCCACAGATGAAGATATCATACTGTTGTACCCTGACTTTGAGCTTGTCTCTACACATGGGGGGGAACCCCAGGTTTCCCTGTTTGCAGAGATACGCACTAAGTGGCAGCATGATATATGTGCCCACAGAATACCCTGCTGGGGATTCCTAGGCTGTGTGTCTGCAAGTAGGGAACTCAGGATTCCCCCATCTGCAGAGGTGCACCCTGAGTCAGGGCATGGGAGTGTATGTCTGCAAGCAGGGAACCCAGGGCTTCCTCATTTGCAGAGGCACACCCTGAGTCAGGGTGCAGCAATGTGATGCACACTTGGGGAAGCCCTTGCCAGGAGATTCCTGGGGCATGCCTCTGCAAATGGGGGAACTGGTGTAGGTGATCCTGGGGCTGCAGGGGCCCGATCCTGTGGGCTCTTTCACCACAAAGCCCACAGACATCTGCTGCAAAAAAGCACCACAAATTTATACTACCTATTGTCACTACCACAATTTTTGCCACTTGTGGCACAAAGGGCACAGGCGTGTGTTTGCTTGACATTTGTGCTGCCATAAACATGTTTATGGTAACACAAAGGCAATATCTATTTCCAGCCTGAAACTGGAAATACACTTGTATGCTTTCTTGAAAAAGGACCAGAGTTTTGATCAGCTTATTTTCTTTTATTTTATTTTATTGATTTTTGCCTAATTCTTTTCCATAATTGTCACTGCAGATACTGGTGAGATTTTTATCTTTTATTTTCCAGATCTGAGTTAATATGCTTGGTTTCATTTAAGTCTTGGTTTCTTGGCAGAGATTCATTTGCAATGTCATGAAAAAGAACAGTATCTTCTACAAACACATATTTTGGCTACAGTGAATTGTGATCCATTTTACTACTTTGTTCAGTCACTGGAAGGCATCCCTGAGATAAACTGTGATGAGATTGACAGGTAATGCTGTTTCCTTGTCCTGTTCATGTATATATCATATATATTTTATATGTCTGTTTTACAGGGACAAATACTGGACATGTCTACACAAGATGCTTTGCTGAACAGCTGACTAATCTACTGTGCAGTGAAGTTTACAGTGTAGTAGATTAGTTTACTGTGCAGCTGGCTACTACCTGTAGATGCAGGTAGTAGATTAACTGCACAGTAGTGCATGTGTAGACAGCTGTCTGGGAGCAAATTACTCCCGATCAGCCCAGGCAGCAGGGGCCTGGGAAAGTCTCTCTTCCCTGAGCAGCTGTATCGCAGCCCCACATCCTGATAAGGAGATCAGGGCACCAGGCTAGGACACAACTGCTTGGGGAGGGGACAGTTTCCCAGCCCTGTGTCCCAATCTGCTGATCAGGGTGCAGGGCTAAGAAACACCTGGTAGAGGCGGGGACAGTCTCCCAACCCCATGTCCTGATCTGCAAATTGGGGTGTGGGGTTGGGAGGCAGCTGCCCTGGAGGTAGAACAGCTCCCTCCAACCCCTGGAACCCAGACCTGAACCCAGGGCTACCTGCCAGCCTGGGGTTGGTATCCAGGGAAGCCTGGAGCTCCTCTGGCTGCTGTAGAGGGGCAGAGCAGGGCAGGAGTAGCCTTACACTGAATTGCTTTTGTTGGGAGCAAATTTGCTCCTGATGGGTACACTTGTAGATGTGCTCCTGGGGAAAGCTTACTGCACATTATTTTACTGAGCAGTAAGCTTACAGCACATTAATAGCACATGCAGATGTGCCCATTTCAATTAGACTAAAGTGTTTGGGAACTAAATAAGACTTTTTTTATGTCTTCAGCGTTATTAGAGGAAATCTGTTTTCTCAGATGCTTAGCTAGACATATAAATAGTTTTAGAATAAGATGCAGCCTAAGAACTAGTCCCACTGGGAATAAAAGCTATTCTGCACCATTCTGGTAGCATCAGCACCAGTAATTCTAAAGCCCAAATGAATCAAGAGGGTTGGCATCAGGCATACAGTGAAAAAAATTGTAAAAATCATCTGAATTCAGAACATAAAGTGTCAGGGCCCTCTGTGGGCACGTCCAGACGAGCTGCAGTATGCGATGCTGCAGACCCATCTGTAGTGCCACATGCCACACACATTGCATATGCAGGTGTTCCCTGCGCTGTTCCTTTGCAGTTCAGGAGAGCGTGGGGTTTTGACCCCAGGAGGTCCCGAGGTAAAAAAAACCCCAAACCTAAAAAAAGCTGGATGTAGCAGCAGTGTGCACCACCTAAAACTGGAGCTTGGCCAGCCAGAGCCGCACTTCAGTTGCTGGCGTACCATGGCTGCAGCTTCCAGAAGCCCCCAGGATCCCAAGTAAGGCTGCTGGGGCCAGCACAGTTGCTAGCCCCAGCCTGCTCTACTACCCACCTGGGGCAATGTGCTGCATGCCAGAGCATGCGTGGCATGGGCTTTCCCTGGGGACAAGTAGCAGTGGCACAAGGTGTGCTGCTGCTGCTTGTCCCCAGGGAAACGCATGTTCCTGCTTGTGGGGACATGCTCTGTGTGTCTAAATGACAATTACCGAGCTAATGACTATTAAATGCAAGGTGCAGTAGGCCAGCTTCAGGAGAAGTGATTGGCAATGCCTAACCCACTGCTTGGTGGCTGGGTAACTTTACTGATAAGAGAGACAGTAAAGAACACTCTCTGGGCTTCGGGGGCCTAAATCACAGATCTCCCACTTCCTAGTGCCTTAACCCTTAGGCTATTGAGATAAAAGGTAAAAGTGTTGCCACTGTCCTCCACCATGTAATACGGTGGCCCTTTAAGAGGGAGCAGACAGCCTGTGGTATAGGCCCAGATACAGGCATTTAGCTATTCATGGAATACCTGCAGATAGTTAAAAACCCCAGAGAGCACTCAGGGAGGTAAAGGGATGGAGCAGTCCATGAGCAGAGATAGAATGAAAACCACAAAAGCCTGATGCCAGGAAAAGGCCAGAGAACACAAAGCAGAATCTGACACTGTGCTTAAGTGCTAAAAACTGCAGTTATGTGGGTGAAATTATGGCATTTAAGGACATAAACTGAAATGTAATTTAGCTCTCTTTGTTTTCGTAAAGATGCCATTTTGCAAACTACAGCATTAATGCATGCATTCATCTAATTAATCTTTCAAAAAAATCATCAGCAATTCTAATTTTTATCTCTAATGTTTCACTGTGTGTAATATATGTAATGTAATGCCTGCTATAATAAGCCGAGAAAGAATTACATGAATGTCTAGGGCCAAACTCTGTGAGATTCAAATCTTACTCACGCCATTTGTAGCTGTGATCACACACAATTTTGAGACACAATTACATGAAAGATCTCTAACACTTGAATCTTCCCAGTCTTAAAACCTTTATGCAATATTTGGGTAGAGAGATATTGATAAACAGTGCTAAAACTGTTTAGGGGATTCAAACCTTAGACCTACTTCAACAAACAAAAGTCCAGTCTTGCTATGAGTAAAGACAATGAATGTGTGTCACCACTTTCTTCAGCAGGTGAACAAAAGTGAATCCAGACATACGGAATTTCATTTTATAGCACTTCTGTGTTCAGAATATAAATGGATTTTCTTTAGGCTCCAGCTCTGTAAGTTTGAGGGGGAAAATCACAGTCATGTTACTTTCGCTGGATACATTAAAAGTATAAGAAAAAAATATACAAAAATGTAGTTTATATATGTACCTTGCAAAGGATAACAACCTAAAAGTATAATCTAGTGTCTTTCTGTTCCTTCTACAGTATGATTCAGTAGCACCACCTACTGTTAATATAAGGCATTGGTTCTATTTAACAATGGGTATATGTTAGAAAATGACTGTTGTGGCTAAAGAACCTTGCTCAAAAAAGAAAGACTTGAATTCCTAAGTTACTCCTAAGTGATTTGGAAGATTTTACTCTAAATACACTATGTTGGAAAAATATATGAGTATACTATTATATGTTCAGCACCTAATGCCATCTCACGTATTATGCTAGAGGCACAGATTTTAAGGGGGTGATATATTTTATTGGACCAACTGTATAGTCAGGAAAGATCTCACAAAAAAAATTTCCCTGGTCTTCGGAGTAGAAAGAAATGTATTCCCAATTAATCTAAGTTTAAGTGTGTAAAATCCCTCTTAGAGCTCAGGGCTGTTTAACCATCCTGTGCACCTTTACACGTGCTCTGGGGATAGGGGGTGGGCAGGGCGCTTTAATTAGAGCATGGCTCTCGGGAGCTGCTCTAAATAAAGCAGCCACAGTGTCTCATGTATTCAGCGTTCTGTGCTTCAAAATGGTGGTGAGGGCGCTTTAACTAAAGCTTTTTGGGATGCTGAATACACGAGATGCCAAGGCTCCTGCAGTGTGGTAATTAGCTGCTAATAAGCACACCGGCATACTGTAATCACAGCAAGTCAGAGCAGACATCCTATACATCTACAGACACCCCTTGAGACCACGGTTGGTGAAATGGGGGAGAAAAGTAAAAAGAATTATTTACAAATATTGCTTTTATAGCTATGTTTAGTTAACCTGCCTCTAAGCTGAGCAAAAGAACCACTTTTATGATGGAACAATACTTAAAGAGAATGAAGATGATCACCTCAAACTCTGACTTATCTTCAGAGTGAGTTGGAGGGGGCTCATAATTTTTAATCTCACCTCTGGAATAACTTCCCCAATGACTTTGTTTGGATACAGAAAGACTAGGGAGATTTGACCAAATCAAATATATATCCAGCTGGGTAGATGAAAATCATGAAAGGGTGTCAGGTCTCATGAAAAATCTATTCAGAATTCTAAAACTGCTAAGGAGGAGTACAAGGATGGGAAGAAAGTTTAAGCTCACAGTCTCAGCTGCAGTTTTCCCAATTTCTGAACTCAGAAGCAGTTACATTGGTGAATTTCAGGGTCGAAGTGGATGGTTGAGAAGATGGTGTAAAAGAGAAGAAGGGTATGAGGCTAAAATTAGTTGGATACCGTGGCATATTTTTATGGAAGCAGAAGTGTTTACTGAGTGTGGACTCTACCTTAGTTCAGCGGAGCAAGGCTTCTCAGATATAAAACTACTGAGAATGAGGGACTCTGAATGAGGAGGTAGGCAGACTCTGGGAAGTTCCAAGGAGCACTCGCATTAGGCGAAGGCACTTGTGATGGACATTAGAGATACCGATGTCTCTGCCTTCAGTAAAACATAGGGCAGTGTCAAGAGCCAGTGATTTTTGTGCCTCGGCACTATGGAATTTCCTGGCCACCTGAGAGCTCCTTTGCACGGCAGAGTGTTCTGCTGCAATTAAGAGCCTGCGTGCAGGAGAGTTCCCGCCAATTTGCAGTTTCCTTTGCAGGATGCATTTCTTCTTTGCAGCACAGAGATGCACGGTGCAAAGAGTTCCCGCTATTCGGATGCAAATTTGTGCCCCGCTATTGGCCAGTGCTAAATTATTCACACGTGGCGGCTAGTAATTGGCTCGCTGGCCGTTTAAAATTCCGCACGACTTCTGCCCAAGTCGAAGAGCTTTGAGCACGCTGCAGAGTGCCTCTGAAGTTATCTGACTTGCGGCTGCCGATCGATAGACTGATCACCTGTCGATCTTTCTTCCCGTC
>NW_005841848.1:5301855-5331987 GCF_000455745.1 Alligator sinensis | reverse complement strand
CTTGCGGCTGCCGATCGATAGACTGATCACCTATCGATCTTTCTTCCCGTCACCGAGCGCAACCCCGACGTACCCCTTTCCCCGCCGGCTTCGAATTGCGGACGGATTAACTGGCTTGGGCCCCGCCAGCTGGAACAACTCGTGTGGTTGTTCCGACGACCGGACCACCTGCGTCGTGATTGCAAGCGGCGTAAGTAAGGTTTTTTACAACCAATAAGTTGTGTCTGCCTCTCCATTCACCAGCCCGCCCTGACGTACGAGCATAACTCGAGTCGGCCCTGGCCGTCCGAGACAGGCAGAATATAGCTGATTTGGAGCATAGAAAAGTTGACCAGTGATTTTGATGGCATTTGTAGATGACACTTTTTAAAGAGGGTTAAATGCCTTTTACACTGCTTTAATGGCACTGCACATTTGGTGGCGTATGGCATGTTAATTCCAGTTGCTGTAGCACATTTGGTGGTGTAATGCACCTTAAATGACTTTGGAATGCATCAAATGTTTTTGGGGCGCTGCAAAGTAAAACACCTCCGAGGAGTTTTAGTTTCGTACCCTAAAGCCAGAGGGAAGCACTGGGCTCCATGCGGCTCAGGGGCTGTGTAGGCAGGCTCCAAGAAGGAAAAAAAAAAAGTGGCAAGCCTGATCTCCTCCCTTCAACCCTGGAGCCTGCCTATTTAAGCTGCGCAGGGGCCCAGTGCCTCCCAGGACTGCCCAAGCCAGGTGCCTGCGGAAGGGTGCCACCTGGGGGGGTGGGGGGCGCTGCTGCCACGAAGAGAAGCACCATCCCCCCCTCCTCCTGCAGCTGAGGGACCTCTCTGCCCGCTAGCAGCTCGCTCTCCCTTTCCTGCTGTTAGAAAGGCAGGTAAGGATCGGGCGGACACGGGTGTACATGACATGGGGGTTTACTTCACCCTAAATTGAAGCGCTTCTATTTAGGGAGAATTAAACCCCCATGTCATGTACAAATGCCCTTAGTCAAATGTTCCATGCTAGGGGGTTACGTAAAAATAGGCACACAAACAATATACACACACATAAAGGAAGCTTAAAAGCCAAAAAGATTATGGCTATGTAATAGTAGGTGTGGAGTGTTGTTGTAGCTGTGATGGTCCAGGAAATACACAAGAAGCAAGGAGTAAGATTGAGATAAACAATCACTATACTCTATCTAGGTGCTCCTAAGGCTGAGCAGGATTTTGGGGCCTCAATTCACCCTAAATTATGTTTTAGGTGTCTAACTCCTTGGATCTAGGTCCTAAATATGGATGATTCATCCTCAAGGGTTCAAACAATTTTAGAATCAATTGACTGAGCTTCTTGTAACAATAGGCAATCTCTCACTGAAATCAGCTACTCTACCAGAGAATAGAGGATACTCAAATTTTTTAAGGGTAGTAACTGTAATAATAAATATTCAAAACAAATAAACAAAAAAGGTTTAGGAAAGCTATAAACCTTCACGTTTCTGGGTGCAGAAATCTCTTGCTTGTGGCGATGAAGGAACTAGACCCTGGAAGCAGGGCATCCCATAATTACCTGCAATAGGGTTACTTACCCTTTTTTCTGAAGTAGCTGATACTGACTGCTGTAGAAGGCAGGATCATGTACTATTGGTCTGCTGCTCTTAAGATCATTGCTCTGAGGTAGCTCTTGGTCCCTGTATATAAATTTAGAATTAAGCTAAATTGATGAGTGCCAGCTGCAAAACAATGTAAGCGTCCACCCACAAGTTTAACTAAATCTTTTTTAAAGCTATTAGTACGTGAGCAAGTTGCATGTACAGATTGGTGGAGGATTCAGTATCTCTTCCTACTCTTGGTTTGGCAGGATGGAGATTAACAGATTTGGTTACAGGCTTCTCAGATTACTACTCAGGGATTTCCAATAGAAATAAAAGTGAACACATTATTTCTAGGTTTTCTAAAAACCAGATAGTTCTTTTAGAGTTAATGTACTATAAACGGACAATAAAGATGTTTTGCAAAGCAAGCTCTTTAACACTGTTTGAGAGAGAACTGGTTATTCTCCGAAGGGACAATGATAATGAACTTTGAAAGCAAAAACAGCCAATGATCCTGCAGGGAATATTATTCAGATGAATTAAATTTGGTATCAAGGAGTCCTTTGTGAATGTTTTACTGATCACTGTTAATTTGAAGACCCACTTCATAATTTGAACTAGACATAGTTCAGTACTTCAAACAATATTAGGGAAAGTTTAAAGAGTGATAGGATCCCTCTGCCACTTAAACATTATGTTTATGCCAAAATTAATGTAATGTATTAATAGTGGCATAAAAAGAAAGTGTGTTATGTGTGCACCCAACCTAAGGTGCCATAAAATCGGAAACGACCCATAAACATAATCCACTTCTTAAGTAGAACACGTTTATGGCACATTTGTATAGGCACTTTGCACTTAACATGTGACTGATAGTTGACAATCAGCTGTCAGTCAGGCTTCCCCCACTGGGGACTTTAAATCTCATGCTGATCATCTCTGGCATGGCAGCCCAGCACAGGGGAGCAAACGCTTCCTCCCACCGGGGAATTTAAACCCTGTGCTAAACATCCCTGGCCAGATGGATCAGGGAATCACAGTGGGATACAGAACTTGCTCTGGTGTGGTGCCTGCAGGACTGATGATCAGTTGATTGTTGGGCACCTGGCTTTCACCTTGCTTATGCAAGGGAGTCCAGGATCTGATAAAGTACGGAACTGTTGCTGGTAAGTGTTGTAAGGCTTTGGGGACCTCTTTGTCGGTGCCCTGTCCCCCAGCAACGTCAGGGTGAAGCCCTATTCCGGTGCCACCTAGATGGTCTTGGCGCTGCCCCTTTCTCGCCTGCCACATCTTCAATGTTATTGTTGGGGAGGCAGTTCCCTGTTGGGGGCCCAGAGGGGTCTCAACCCTGAGGGTGTCTTCATAGGGCTCCAAACCTCCCCTTTACCCCACCCTTACCACGTCCTCGGCCTGGGTAGATGCAGCTCCCCGCAGGTCTTCCCCATGCTGCCCGCCTTGAAAGGGCTGGGTCTTCCTGGCTATTTACCTTCAGGGGTCCACCCCTTGTCTTCGGGCTGGTTTCTCCCCTTCTAAGAAATAAACTTGCCCCAGCCGGGGTCAACTGTAACTCAACTGCAAACACCGGCTCCTGCTGGTGGAGCTTCCGAGATCGTCTCTCTTTCGGGGCCCCTTTCATCCCCTCAGGGAACTTATGCATCCCCTCTCCTCTAGTAGGTGTGGGTACTGGGGGTGACCTTGTACCCCATTCCTACCAGCTCTTTGGCATTCCCACCCTGGAGCCCGGCCCCGTCGTCCTGGTCCTTCTCACCAGTGTCACCTCTCTCCCCCTTCTGGGGGCTCGTGTTCCTCCGTGCTCTGCCCCCCCTGGGGCTGTCTGAGGATGGCTGTGGGCTTGAGGGTCCGCCCTCAGCCATAGTGCCTGGGCTCCTGGTTGAAGCCCTGCCGCTCCCCAGCGGCATCCCTCCTGGTTGCTGCCCTTCCACGGGGCTCCCTGCCTTCTGTCTCACCCGTCGAGGTCCCCCGGTGGATGGCTGGCTCCTTCCCCAGGTGGCTGGAGCTGGAGCCTTCCGGCTCCAGAGTGGGCATCTCCCAGCTGGTGCTCTCCTCCTTTCTCCCCAGCTCACCGCCAGCTGGTTCCCCTGCTGTCTTCTGAGCAGCCCGCGCTGCTCGGGAGCCATGCCCCCAGCCCTCGCCAATATGCAGGCTCAGGCAGCTGCGAAACTGCTGAGCCTGCATCCGTGCCTCTTCTCCTCCCAGCTGCTGCTTGTAAGTGCCAGGGCACACTGATCAGGGGTCCGGGCCATGCTGGGGGGGCTCCTGCCTCCCCTCTCACAGGCACAATTTGGGTCTGATCCCTCATCCCAACAATTATATATTCATGCCATGCAGGTGTAGCATTGCAGGAGGCATAATTTTTGGCATCAGGGATCAGATACCATCACGCCTTTAAATGAACAGCTGCCAGGGGCCATAGTTGCAACATTTCCACTAAGAATGCCTGTGGGTAAATTTCATTTTTATAAAGCTAATGGCCTATAACATTCTGTTGGAGGCTTCCAGGGAAGATCAGTTACCTACTTTGTATAACTGCAGCCTTCTGAAATGTGCTGTTTATGTAGAGTTCATTTTTGGTGACCTACATTTGGGCAAGATCAGATTATTTGGCCAGCAGTTGCACACTAGATGTCCTTGCACTTCCAGTGTCAGAGGGCATGGTGTGTAGCGTGGGATCAGAAGTCCTTCAAGTCCTTTTCCAGTACAGAACTACAGAAAAATAGGATGATGTAGGTACAGGGAAGGAGGGTGAATTATAGAATCAATACAGACAATGCATCTTGAAGAGCAACAGTTATTGTAAAGTAAGTAACCATTCCTTCTTGCAGTGATTGTCCACATGGATTCTACTCTTGGTGACTTAACACAAAGTTATCTGCTGGCTTTCAGATAATAATGGCAATCCTACTTAAAAAAACAAAGGCAGGACTAGTCTACCAAAGTGGGCATCCATTTTGACAGATTAAGCTCAGGACTAATGTCTGCTAATAGCTGCTTACAAGTCTCAGAAATAGGGATATTCGTCAACCTGGAGGCAGAGTTTGCTTGAACTCTAATACTGTGAGTTAATTTGGGCAGCTCATAACTTACATTGTTGGAGACCAGAAATCCAGTCCAATGAAAGCAATAGAAAAAAGCATAAAATATAATAGCAATATAAAAAAGTCAGTAATAGTCAGGTCCAATAAAGGACTGAGAGACCTAGAAGATAGGTGTTAAAGGTAATATTTAAAGTCCTGATCTTTGGAATCCAGAATTTAAAATTAGGCCCCTAGGCTCCCTATGCAGTACACGAGGAGTTATGCACCTCAATGGGAGGCAAAACAATACAGCACAGTGAATTGGGAGTAAATAAGAGCTAACCAACAGCAAACACCAAGGACCTGGGTGCAACTGAAATCCTACACTCCCTAGGACTTGAGTTCCTCTGTCTATTTGAGATCCACAGCTAGGAAGAAATCCATTCTTTCAAAGAACAGAATAGAGTTCCATCTTTTCTTTTAAAAACAGCCAGAGGGGAAGATAGTGCCACCCTTTTACATAACAGCCTAACAGTTGAGGCACTCACACAAAAAGATGGACCATCAGTTTTAAATTCTCCTCCCCAGCCAGGAAGAGTTCAGACCTACAGATCCCACATCCCAGATGAGCATCCTAACCACCAGGCTGTAGGTTCTCACTGCATGATTTTATCATTGTGCAGCACGCAATCAGTGGGGTTAGAACACGACTGGAGCCCTGTGGGTAGAACACTTTCAAGGGAACAAGGAACCCTAGTCTGTAGTCCCTTCCTTACAGAAGGAATAACACAAGTAAAATTGCCAAGGAATATGCCCCTCTCTCAAACAAGGACACCTGGGGTTCTCTTGTTAAGTGACATTGTGGCTTCCCGGGGACAAGTTTTGGACCCTGTGTTACGTCTCAGCTCTGTATTCTCGGGCAACCCTGGTACAGGATGCAGTCTGTCTGACTCACAAAGGACTCACCCCCCCCCCTCCCCCCCTCCCTCTACCTAAACGAAACTGATTAAGATGCAGCGAGAGACGCACCTAAGACCCTCACCAGATGTTCTAATCTGGATTTGCTAAGGACTTTTCCCCCCCCAGACACACACACACAGCTCTAAGTTTAATAGGCATCTCGGGCCGTACATTCCCCGGTCCCACTATGGGAGGCCTATTTAAACTTGATTGACTAAAACTCGGTTGCCGGGTTAGGGAATGCTGAGGCAAGAGACCGAGTCAGAGGGGGTATGGGCAACATTTGAACAATGGTTAAGGGTTCATCACAGCATCCAGCCTGCTGGAGCCCTAATCCCAGGTGTTGTCATATCTTTCCCGAGACGACTGGTGGGAGTCCTCTCCACAAAAGGTTATGAGCACCCCAATAATTGTTTTAAGTCTGTTAAAAGACTATAGTAAGATCTGGAAAAGTCATGCTAAGCTGAGGCTTGTGCACAACAAGTAAAAATCCAAAATCCTGATGCTGCAAGCTATCTATTGTTCCTGAAGAAACCATGAGATATCCCATCAGTATATCTGCCACCCATAGGAATTTCAAGCTGGCTCCCAAGTATTTGGGTTACTCCCTAATCTTAAGTGTTTCCTGATTATCAATCAGTTTCCTGAGATGGTCCAAACCAGATAACCCCTTGTCAATAGAAAAGACAATGATTTACACTACTGAGGGTGCTTCGAAGCAGCTGAACTGAGGGTATAAAAATCTGTAAGTGTGTGTGCTGCTAGAGGGAGAAGAGGAAGAGGAAAAGGAAGGAAAAGAAGTAGAAGCAGGAGGAAAGAAGGAGAAGAAGAAAACCCCTGTGCTGACACCATCCCCTGTCGTTCTTGGGACGCTGGAAGAACAGATCATCTCTCCCTTCAAGGACTGTGCTACAGACTGTGCCTGTCAGCTTTGCAGCCTGAGTACCGTGGACTAGGTGAGATCCCAGCGTTCTCTGTCTTCTTTCTAGGCATAAACTTCTGAACCTGAACTGTATCAGTTAAGCTTGAGCTAAGTTTCCCCAAATACTTAGTGAAACTAGGGTAGTATTGTCATTGTTGGTGTTTGTTTTTCTTTTGCATGTCTATTACTACTAGTACTATTATATATTTCATATGCTTAGCAATAAATAACTTTTATAGTCAAACTGGTAGTAATTGGATATATTTTTCCTTCTCTGCTTCTCTTTCCTCCCGTGCTCTGCAGCAACGCTTCTTTTACCTATGCTAAAGATCCCTGTGAAGCCCAAATTATTGTGGGGTCTGCTCATCAAGAGGCCAAAGATTGGGACATGCTGAGTTTGAAACACATAAGGGGATCAGCTTGTATAGGCTGATTGACCCAGTTTGACTCAGACGTGCCCTTATGAACTGAATGCTGGCCCATGAGGGTGTCAGCTGGACACCCAGCCGGATTCAGAGGGATTCTGTTTACCTGTGTGCTTGTGTCTGACTGCATTTTATTGTTGCTCTTATGAACTGATTCTTGGCATATGAGGGTGTCAGCCTGTCCATGCTGATTAGCCCGGCCAGGTCAGGCGTGTCACGTTAATTTGTGTGTGTTTGTGTGTATGACTGATTTGGTGACTGGAGGAACCCAGTCCCATTGAGATTGAGTCCTGCAAGATAGCTCCACTGGGGGTGAGGGCTTGCAGAAGGGAGAAATACAGCTCCGTATAGTAACACAAGCAGCACATTGACAGAATCACCAAGACCCTAGAAACTATTCCTAATAAATGAGCACACCCCAAAGTAATGGGCAAATTTGGTAACACCTGGGGATTTCACTGCTAAATATGACAATTATTTCTGTCAAAGAAGCAAAAGACTAACCATAAAACAACTACTTCTACCACTATTACAGAACGCAGAGCAGCAAACGGAAGGAACTGGAGGATGATTTGACCTGCCTCACCCTACAGTCTCTAAGAAAAGGAACATACCAGGGACTCTGGCCCAGTAGATGTTGCTAATCTAAACACCTGATCTCATCTGCATGGAATGTGGACAGGGCTCAAGCTGAATTGTGAATGTGTAATCTTGTGAAAAAGCATAATTTCCAAAAGCTAAGATAAATGCAATTAGAGTACATGCTTCAAAGTATAAAATGTTTAGTAAGGTATTTTTAGCTGATTTGTCCCAAGAACAAACACAAACCCTCCCTAAACAAACACACGTAACAACTCACAATTAAGCCTGATATACCAGTTTAAAATGTTAAACATATCAATCCAATAGTGACAATTAGTAGCAATTACAATGCACATTATTTTAAAACACAAGTTAAACTAATACAAAGTTCTAGGATGCAATTAGTGTTTGTAATGCCTCTTTAGTAAGATGACTTGGCCTGTTGGTTAATCTACTTCTGCCTGAGGTAATCTTACCAGAGCTGTGCATTGTTGTTTTCTTGCTACTTAACAAATCTGGCATAAATCATCCAATCATAGCAGTTCCCTTCTGGTATGCCCATTACAGGTCTATGATTATCTCCAAATATTCTCCTTCTACCTTATCTCCTTTTCTTCCCCAATACAGAATAACCAGTTTGGCTAGCTTTGGAAAATGTTAATCATACATGCAACATATGACTAACCCAGACTTCACAACCCTAAGGTTTTGTGTTTATTGGCATTTGAAATAACCACTACTCAACTAGCAAAAGCTGATTCTATTAGCACAGGGATATGATCATAACCACTGGTATATGGGATTAGTTCTGGTACTTCTGAAAGACTTTTCTTTCCTAGTTAGAAAGCTGCTTCAGTGCTCTCAGGTCCCTGGCATTGCTGCAACCTGCCTCCCATTCATCTATACAAACTCTCACAATTGTTTCTTTCCACATTTGCAAGCCATTGATGATCCATGCTGCTATACAGGGTCTGACTCATGAAGGTTTGTTTCAGGTGTTCAGAGTAATCTCTCTTCATACTGGATTATAGTATTACCATGTTACCAAGACTCTAGAAATTAAAACAAGTTAGAAAAACTGCTTTC
The DNA here is from genome assembly GCF_000455745.1 of Alligator sinensis. NCBI lineage: Eukaryota > Metazoa > Chordata > Crocodylia > Alligatoridae > Alligator > Alligator sinensis. Next base: position 5,323,416 of record NW_005841848.1, on the reverse strand, counting down.
TTATGATCTGAGGAGTCAGTTTACAAATCTCTCCTTAATTCTGTTTGATAGAGGTACATTTTATGTACCTGTATTTCAGTCTGCAAATTCCATTTTCAGTTATAGGGCTTGTTTACCTGCTCAGTTGTCCTTTAATGTTCATGTTGAACTAATGGGTGGTAACACAAAGCTAACAACAGACAGTGGCAAAACCTTGATAGGACTCTGATCACATAAGAGCTCCCATAGACAGAACTACCCAAGCCAAACCAGTATTTCAGATCCGTTGCTCAATTCCTATTCTCAGTGATCAGAGCACCAATTGGGAAATGTTAATGAATGAATAGGGCTGGTCAAAGTATCCCCACCAAAGACAGTTTCTCACCTGTAATTATAGAGAGAGAGGAAGGAAGTGCAATGAAATATTAGAACTACTACCTAAGCTTACAGTTTACTCAAATGCAGTGAGGAAATGAAGGAAGAAAACACATGAAGGCATTATTATTTTGCTTGGTTTTGTATTTTGGGGGGGCCAGCTAAAAGAAAGAGTAAATGAGATTACAAATTGAGTGTCAGTTTGCTTCACCTTTCACATGCCCTTGAAAAGGTTATTGACAAACCAAAAGGTATCCAAAGCTAAAGCTCTGGGAACAAGTTTTCTCAGGCTTCTAGGAAGTCAGCAGTACTCCTGGGAGCTCAAGCCAACTGCACTGTAAGATCCATTTCTGGGACCTCATGGACAGCTTGTTCCCAGGAAATGTGCCAGAGGCCCAGGAAAGAGACAGCACTGCAACTTACTGAGACACAAAGTTAAGAGCACACAGAGATCTGAGCATACAGCCTAGTAAACCTATAGCCAAGGGAAGCTTAAGATACTGCAAGGGAAGCACTGTGATACTCCTCCATGAAAGCTACATAGCTCTGTCAACAGCAGCAGCCTCACTGGCATACATTTCAGCAGAATAGTGAGACATATGATTCAAAACCTAGCTAAGTAGGAAACATACAGAAAGATGGTGTGAAGGGGGAAGACAACAATAATTTACAGGTATTTAAGAGGTTTAATTTGACATAAAAGTATCACCCAGTCAATCAGGAAGACTGAAAGGAGGTAACTGCATATGCTGGGCTAACAAAGTTGCCCAACCCGCTTTCATTTTCACTCCGTAGATATTGAAACAAGAAGTTCTTTCCCATAAATGTACTCAAGAAAATGTAATCAAGTCACTTTTGAAGATGAAAGTTAGGAACCGTAGTCAGTTAAGCATCACAATGCTTAGTGGAACAACCCCTAAATAGCTTTAAAAATCTAAGCTTAGATGTGAATTATGATTTCCCTGGGTAATCAACAGCAACTCAGCATTTTTTCTGTTCTCTCATCATTGTGCTGTAATCAGAATCAGAGCAATCAAGCAGTGTTAAATACTCCCCAGTTTCAGAAGTCTATTCCTGAAAAGTAAGGTAAAAAGAGAACTCTGAACCAGGCTGTACCACCCCCACTCACAAATAGCTTTTTCTACAAATAAGTCTTCTCTTCTTCAATCTACTAATAAAATATTACTCAACTTAAGGATGAAAGAATCCTGCTTTGTGTTGGAAAAGAGGGTTGAAAAAGTCTTCTTGCCACTAAATACCTATTTCACACATTTCAAACTTTGTCTTTTACAAGCTAAGACACCATCATTTGAATTGGGCTACATATATCCCAGCTTTCTGAAAAATAGCTGTACCCCGTTGATGAAGAAGTTCAATTAAGAACATTCATACTGGAGAAGAGAGGACTATTAGAAACAATATGCTTACTAAATGAGAGGACAAACTGCATTTATTATAGAAACATACATTTTAATCAGGTCGAGCTGTACAAAAAGCCACTAGAATTAATGATGAAAGAGGAGATAAATGGCAACTATGGCCTCAATGAACAATGCTGAAGAAGCAGTAACTCTAACCAGTTTCTACCGGTGTGAAGAATGGGGCAAGTTGAGTTACTCCTGTATTATTGTTTGTCCTACACAGCTGTGCTTACAACTTAACTTGCACAGTTGTCTAAACTAAGACGTACATATTTCAGATAAGCTTGCATCTGGGAAAGTTTCCCTAATTTTTATTCCACTTTGTATTTCAAATAATTTCATTTAAATTTGTTTGGCTATGACTCATGTTTGTGGGCAATAGCTTATCACTAGGCTTTGGTTGAGTGGGTGACATAACTCTTAAGAACCTGTTACACAAGTACTTTTGAATTTTATCATTAAAATATCATAGAAACTAGGGTTACTTTATACAGAAGGATAGTCAAAGAGGCTGAGAAATGCCATGATGAAGCAATGCCATTTAAAGCTTTTATTGTATCATAGTCACTTCAAATGTTGTGAAGCAGTTTTCTACAATCTTGAGCTTTTCTTCTGAAAGAAGATTTTCCTGCTTTAGCTGTCCAATAAGAGCTTCCAGGGACCTGAGCCTGCCTAAAGTTTTTATCTCCTGCATTTCAAGGAGTGTTATCTTAGAATGCAGCTTTGCAATTTTTTGCCAAAGATGATCTCTGTCTATGTCTTGTTTGCAATAAGAATGCTCAGTTTGTAATACTTCAGTTCCCCCATAATTGCTTATATATACAGATTTTTCAGTTTCTATTTCTTCCATGTCAATGAACTCCTGTTTAATAGGCATGAAAGAAGTATTTACCATCTCAGACTCTTTTGAACTCTCAGCTGGTACAATGATAGCAATAACAGATTCTTCATTTCCATTAAGCTGTTCAATAGTTTGTGTGATTGTACTGAATAAAACTGCGTTTTCACTTGATGGCCGTACTTCCACAGAACAGCCTGCCATATGTGAGTTGGGGTGTTCAGTTGGATAATCAGCAACTGTTCCAACTGTGTTTTGAAATTTTAAAGATGAATCCAAGTATTCAGGATCTGCGACTTGCAAAACTGTAGCTGTACAACTTAATGGATTCTCTATAGAGGCATGAGCAATGCTAGCTTCTATGTTCTGGACTGTCGCTGCCATCAGAACAGATTTGGTTTGGTGAATATGTTCAGTTGAGTTGAGAGAGATGTTGTCTTCTTGCACGTTTTCTGTGTTCTGTAGGTGAACTTTCTTTTTCTGTAGAGGTTTGCTCAAGGCTGAGCAAATTGCTTCTGCTTTTTCATCTAGACTTTCTGTAATTGCAATATTTTTCTTTGGTGCACAAGGTTCAGGAGATGCAGTCGCATTATCCATCTCTTTGCTCATGTTGGTTTTGTTTTTAATCAGTCTTTCTATCTGTGGGCTGTGCTGAGAAGAATCTTTTTCCTGGAGAAGAAATGATACCTTTTAACTAGGAAGTCACTCTAGTATAACAGAATGCATAGAAGTTTCCTCCTCCTAAAAATGTGTTCTTGGATTACTAAGATTTTTTGGTAATTATTACATGTTTTAGAGTATTATTCAAAAATTAAATCAGTAACATGACAACAGTGCATGTATTTATCTCCAGAAGAAAGTGTTTTTGTAACTTTAATCATCATCATTTGAGGCATTCTCTGGTATTAATACAAATAAATACCTTAAAGTTTACTAAATGTTTGTAATTGTTCATTAAAAAAAAAGATCCAACCAAAGCTCCTGTTAGAAAAATGGCTGGTTTTCTAATTGACAAAAACTTGTTAGTTTTGCCTATTACAGTTAGTGAATTCAAATTAAAGTCTGCCAAACAAGTTAGTGAATTTAAATTCATGACAAGGAGGTATACCGTTTTTGCCAATCAAAGCAATGACACTGGGGTAGAAAAAGCTACTGATACCTTTCAGCTGAATGCAACCAGAGGTCTGATGATCCTTTTTAAATTAAATTTAGTATATTGACAGAACAGAAACAAAACTTGCAATGTACAAGCAGACTTGCAATGAACTGTGTGGGTGCATGTATGTGTATGTGCATGCGCACATCCACACAGGTAACTTTTGAACAGAAAAACAAGAAAAGGTGTGAAATGTTGAATTTCATAAGGGTGAAAAATATTTAACCAAGGAAATACTTAACCAAGTTTAACAAATGGAAAGGCTTCTTTTCCCCATCTACACAAACCAAATTTTCCCAAGACTGGATTTGGTACTGGACTCTAAATAAGATCTTTTATAGGTTGCCAATATAAAATATGTTAATGATGAAGAGTTTGTTTTTCCACTATGTTTGATTTTTAAGAGGGAAGCTGTAGAAGTTGTAGTCGTGTTAGGTCAACAGACTGAGAACAATAACAGAACAAGAAAAGAGAAGCAAGCAAGTTAAATTTTGCTAGCTAAATATAAAAATAAGGCAGGCAAGTGCTAACATAGCATAATAGCAGGATGAAAAAATGATGCACGTGAAAAAAGATCATTCCAAATAAGCATTTATAATGATTTGCATAGTTCAGATATGCCAGACCCCTGACTAATTAAGCTGCTCAGTGTATTCCCTGTATCTTATCAGAATTGGCAAGGGCTTCAGCGATGCATGAAGTAGGTGAACCAACACTGCAAAAGTATAACTAGACTAAAAATATAATAGACTGAAATATGTATGTAAAACAATAAAATGAATCTCCTTACCTGTAGTTTTATCACCCTGACAGTGGCTACCTAATCATCTATCAGTCCTAGGGATTTCAGGAGAACAGGGTATTTCCTTTTCTCTGTTCTACCAGCATGCGAGGGAGATTGCCTGACTGAACTGCTCAGTCCTTCCTTTTCTGTTCACAAAAATAAAGATTCACTAAATAAAGGAGAAAGCTCCATTTTCCAGAAACTCTGTCCTTGAGTCGTCTCAGAACCCCCGCTAGGCTGGAAGGAGAAGGAGGGCAAGAGGCCAGAATTCTTGCCTGGATGGAGGGGCTACAACAGGAACTTTACAAAGCCCCTGAGTTTGTTTCTATGCAGCAGTGATTCCCAAAGTGTGCCACAGCATGCTAGTGCTGAAAGTCCAATTGGGGTGTGCTGTGATCCCTCTGCATGGAGGTGAATGTTCACTTCATCCATCCAGCACCCTGCACATGCTCTAGATACTCCAGTGGCACCTGCTCCTCTTCCCTGCCCCACTTGCTCCCAGCAGTGCCTTCTGCTGTGAGTGGGCAGACACGCTGCACTTTGCAGCCCTGTTCATCCCCTCCACTCCTCTGCACTCTCTATGCTGATAGGAAGGGCCATAGGAATGATCAGCAGTGTATGAGACCCTGCAGGAACAATCTCAGCAGTGGGGACTGCCCTTACCCCCCGAGGTACAGCCCCCCTTCATATCCTTTCAGAAAAATATACACACCTTTTTGGGTGTAAGAGTGAAGCGTGTGGGCAATTCTATAAAAGTGTGTGCTCAGCTATTGAAAGTTTGAGGAATACTTCTATGAAGAGGCAGATGAGTAGGCCCAATCCATGGCTAGCCATAGCACCTCAAGAGTGCCAGGAGAGCTGTCACACTGCTTGAAGGATGAAAAACCTCAAACATAAGATCTCTTTAGCATGGGATGAAGACTACTCATTAGTACTTGACTGATTGAATAGTAGATACCCATGCAAGATGAACTAACATTGTTTAAATCTGATATTTGGAGCTACCCTTCAAGCATACAACACATAGGAATCTTCAGTAATGTTATCACACTTCAAAAGATCTGATGTCACGTTCACCTTGAAGTTACAAATGACCTCCCAACAGAATACTTAGTTTGAAGATGCTTGCTCAAGCTCTTTTGCTAGTTCTAGCCACAGAATACTGTAAAGAAAAACTTGCGCCTCAATTAACAACGTTTTAGTCCTTTTCTTTGCCATAACAAGCTTAAAAACAAGCTAGAAGCTCAGTGAGTTTGAAATGAATAGGAAGGTAGGTGTTTTTTCTTTGCAGGTGATCTTAATCATCTTTCTCTATTATAGTTTTCACATAACAAGTTGAAATTAAGTTTAGGATATGTTCTAAGGAATCATTTCATGTCTCTAGGAGAGAATTAGGATTACCTCTTATGCCCATGATTTACTCAAACAGTCAAAGATGCTGGTACCCCACCAGTGCTTCTTGGTCCACCTCATATATTCAAAAAACTGAAAGAAATCCTGATTGCTTACCACCCTCCTGAAGAGCCTCTTCGGCCTATGCTGGGTAGAGGACATATTCATAGGGACACCTCCACCTCCAGAATTAAAGGTGAATTATTCCCCATTTACTGATCATTCCTGCACTGTATCACAGGAGACTGCTTCCTGGGCAACTCATTGGCCTGGAGCTAGCAGCCACAGGTGCCTGGATACTCAGTGACTGGATCCCTTCAAGACTAGCAAGTAGAAATATGAAAAGATCTAGCTTGGCATTAGTCGATGGAACAGACGTATGATAGATTCAGTGAAATAAGCCTCCATGAGATGCTGGAGATGGGGAAGTATGAAATATCCATAGGGAGTGGGCCTTGAATGGTGATATCAGTATTGCCCTTTATTTCTTTGCTAAGAGGGAGGAATCAAAACTGATACTTTCTCCCCTACCCTCTTTTGTCGTCTCAAAGCAGAAAGTTTTATGTAGGAACTGCTAAAAGTATTACTTCCTCGACAAAAATTAAGGGTGCCTCACTACATTTTTGGCAGCATCACTATACTGCAGTTACCCATGCAATATCTTTTCTATAAGAAGTCTTGCAACAGGACTATGGACCTCAGAACAAAGAGGGAAGCTTATACTCCTACTGAAGTTACTCTATTCCTCCCCAAATAAAGAATTAGATCCAACACTCTGCCAAACCATCCCACATACAAGTTCGTGTCTAACTTATTCCTAACACAGATCAAGCATGTCACACAACTTCAAGGCATATTGCCCAGAGACATCAAAAGTACCCTAACACCACAGGTAAAGCAGGGGGATGACAGCTGTCAGTGTCCCTCTGTTGTAAAGGTTGTTAACATGCATTTGAGAGCTCCAAAAGGACTCTGTTGCCTACTACAGAGAAAAGACAAAAGCTTCATAGTCCATACCAATTGGCCATGGGGTGACATTCGTTCTTGATCCTTAATGTGGAGACTGGTTTGACCTTGAGTGGGCAGGCAAGACTTCCAGGTTTTAGCCCCAGCAGAAGCAGTGCCACAACCCAGTGAAATTCCACAGCTTTCGCTGCAATGAACACACACACACACACACACACACACACACACACACACACACACACAGATACACATATAGTAGGATACGGATATATATATCTATATCTAGAGATAGCTCTCTCTATATATATATATAGATATATATTTAGGTAGATATGGATATATATGAGATAGGGCTATATATATATATAACTCTATAAAAATAAAGGCAAAAAATAAAAATATATATGTATGTGTACGTGTGTGTTTGTTATATATGTGTGTGTATATATGTTACATAGGCAGTCCTCGACTTACGACTGAGTTACAATGAATGCCGCGTAAGACGCTTATAAACTGACACCTTGTTTCAACCTTCTGATGTGGGTTTCGACTTTACGACGCTGGATACAGCATTGTGGTGTGGTGAAAGGAGGGGGAAGGGAAGAGGTGGGGGGGGCAGATCAAAGCCCCACGAGGTGAGGGAGGGGCTGGGGCAAGTTGCTCATCCAGAGGCTCCCACCCCAGGGGGTGGCACGTGCCCTCAGATCAATGCGGGGTGGGATGGAGTGGGTGGGGCTGGGGCTGCACCAGGCTGTGCTGGGAGCAGGGGCTATGCCCCACTGCTGGTCCCTGGCATTGCTGCAACCTGCCTCCCATTCATCTATACAAACTCTCACAATTGTTTCTTTCCACATTTGCAAGCCATTGATGATCCATGCTGCTATACAGGGTCTGACTCATGAAGGTTTGTTTCAGGTGTTCAGAGTAATCTCTCTTCATACTGGATTATAGTATTACCATGTTACCAAGACTCTAGAAATTAAAACAAGTTAGAAAAACTGCTTTCTTATGATCTGAGGAGTCAGTTTACAAATCTCTCCTTAATTCTGTTTGATAGAGGTACATTTTATGTACCTGTATTTCAGTCTGCAAATTCCATTTTCAGTTATAGGGCTTGTTTACCTGCTCAGTTGTCCTTTAATGTTCATGTTGAACTAATGGGTGGTAACACAAAGCTAACAACAGACAGTGGCAAAACCTTGATAGGACTCTGATCACATAAGAGCTCCCATAGACAGAACTACCCAAGCCAAACCAGTATTTCAGATCCGTTGCTCAATTCCTATTCTCAGTGATCAGAGCACCAATTGGGAAATGTTAATGAATGAATAGGGCTGGTCAAAGTATCCCCACCAAAGACAGTTTCTCACCTGTAATTATAGAGAGAGAGGAAGGAAGTGCAATGAAATATTAGAACTACTACCTAAGCTTACAGTTTACTCAAATGCAGTGAGGAAATGAAGGAAGAAAACACATGAAGGCATTATTATTTTGCTTGGTTTTGTATTTTGGGGGGGCCAGCTAAAAGAAAGAGTAAATGAGATTACAAATTGAGTGTCAGTTTGCTTCACCTTTCACATGCCCTTGAAAAGGTTATTGACAAACCAAAAGGTATCCAAAGCTAAAGCTCTGGGAACAAGTTTTCTCAGGCTTCTAGGAAGTCAGCAGTACTCCTGGGAGCTCAAGCCAACTGCACTGTAAGATCCATTTCTGGGACCTCATGGACAGCTTGTTCCCAGGAAATGTGCCAGAGGCCCAGGAAAGAGACAGCACTGCAACTTACTGAGACACAAAGTTAAGAGCACACAGAGATCTGAGCATACAGCCTAGTAAACCTATAGCCAAGGGAAGCTTAAGATACTGCAAGGGAAGCACTGTGATACTCCTCCATGAAAGCTACATAGCTCTGTCAACAGCAGCAGCCTCACTGGCATACATTTCAGCAGAATAGTGAGACATATGATTCAAAACCTAGCTAAGTAGGAAACATACAGAAAGATGGTGTGAAGGGGGAAGACAACAATAATTTACAGGTATTTAAGAGGTTTAATTTGACATAAAAGTATCACCCAGTCAATCAGGAAGACTGAAAGGAGGTAACTGCATATGCTGGGCTAACAAAGTTGCCCAACCCGCTTTCATTTTCACTCCGTAGATATTGAAACAAGAAGTTCTTTCCCATAAATGTACTCAAGAAAATGTAATCAAGTCACTTTTGAAGATGAAAGTTAGGAACCGTAGTCAGTTAAGCATCACAATGCTTAGTGGAACAACCCCTAAATAGCTTTAAAAATCTAAGCTTAGATGTGAATTATGATTTCCCTGGGTAATCAACAGCAACTCAGCATTTTTTCTGTTCTCTCATCATTGTGCTGTAATCAGAATCAGAGCAATCAAGCAGTGTTAAATACTCCCCAGTTTCAGAAGTCTATTCCTGAAAAGTAAGGTAAAAAGAGAACTCTGAACCAGGCTGTACCACCCCCACTCACAAATAGCTTTTTCTACAAATAAGTCTTCTCTTCTTCAATCTACTAATAAAATATTACTCAACTTAAGGATGAAAGAATCCTGCTTTGTGTTGGAAAAGAGGGTTGAAAAAGTCTTCTTGCCACTAAATACCTATTTCACACATTTCAAACTTTGTCTTTTACAAGCTAAGACACCATCATTTGAATTGGGCTACATATATCCCAGCTTTCTGAAAAATAGCTGTACCCCGTTGATGAAGAAGTTCAATTAAGAACATTCATACTGGAGAAGAGAGGACTATTAGAAACAATATGCTTACTAAATGAGAGGACAAACTGCATTTATTATAGAAACATACATTTTAATCAGGTCGAGCTGTACAAAAAGCCACTAGAATTAATGATGAAAGAGGAGATAAATGGCAACTATGGCCTCAATGAACAATGCTGAAGAAGCAGTAACTCTAACCAGTTTCTACCGGTGTGAAGAATGGGGCAAGTTGAGTTACTCCTGTATTATTGTTTGTCCTACACAGCTGTGCTTACAACTTAACTTGCACAGTTGTCTAAACTAAGACGTACATATTTCAGATAAGCTTGCATCTGGGAAAGTTTCCCTAATTTTTATTCCACTTTGTATTTCAAATAATTTCATTTAAATTTGTTTGGCTATGACTCATGTTTGTGGGCAATAGCTTATCACTAGGCTTTGGTTGAGTGGGTGACATAACTCTTAAGAACCTGTTACACAAGTACTTTTGAATTTTATCATTAAAATATCATAGAAACTAGGGTTACTTTATACAGAAGGATAGTCAAAGAGGCTGAGAAATGCCATGATGAAGCAATGCCATTTAAAGCTTTTATTGTATCATAGTCACTTCAAATGTTGTGAAGCAGTTTTCTACAATCTTGAGCTTTTCTTCTGAAAGAAGATTTTCCTGCTTTAGCTGTCCAATAAGAGCTTCCAGGGACCTGAGCCTGCCTAAAGTTTTTATCTCCTGCATTTCAAGGAGTGTTATCTTAGAATGCAGCTTTGCAATTTTTTGCCAAAGATGATCTCTGTCTATGTCTTGTTTGCAATAAGAATGCTCAGTTTGTAATACTTCAGTTCCCCCATAATTGCTTATATATACAGATTTTTCAGTTTCTATTTCTTCCATGTCAATGAACTCCTGTTTAATAGGCATGAAAGAAGTATTTACCATCTCAGACTCTTTTGAACTCTCAGCTGGTACAATGATAGCAATAACAGATTCTTCATTTCCATTAAGCTGTTCAATAGTTTGTGTGATTGTACTGAATAAAACTGCGTTTTCACTTGATGGCCGTACTTCCACAGAACAGCCTGCCATATGTGAGTTGGGGTGTTCAGTTGGATAATCAGCAACTGTTCCAACTGTGTTTTGAAATTTTAAAGATGAATCCAAGTATTCAGGATCTGCGACTTGCAAAACTGTAGCTGTACAACTTAATGGATTCTCTATAGAGGCATGAGCAATGCTAGCTTCTATGTTCTGGACTGTCGCTGCCATCAGAACAGATTTGGTTTGGTGAATATGTTCAGTTGAGTTGAGAGAGATGTTGTCTTCTTGCACGTTTTCTGTGTTCTGTAGGTGAACTTTCTTTTTCTGTAGAGGTTTGCTCAAGGCTGAGCAAATTGCTTCTGCTTTTTCATCTAGACTTTCTGTAATTGCAATATTTTTCTTTGGTGCACAAGGTTCAGGAGATGCAGTCGCATTATCCATCTCTTTGCTCATGTTGGTTTTGTTTTTAATCAGTCTTTCTATCTGTGGGCTGTGCTGAGAAGAATCTTTTTCCTGGAGAAGAAATGATACCTTTTAACTAGGAAGTCACTCTAGTATAACAGAATGCATAGAAGTTTCCTCCTCCTAAAAATGTGTTCTTGGATTACTAAGATTTTTTGGTAATTATTACATGTTTTAGAGTATTATTCAAAAATTAAATCAGTAACATGACAACAGTGCATGTATTTATCTCCAGAAGAAAGTGTTTTTGTAACTTTAATCATCATCATTTGAGGCATTCTCTGGTATTAATACAAATAAATACCTTAAAGTTTACTAAATGTTTGTAATTGTTCATTAAAAAAAAAGATCCAACCAAAGCTCCTGTTAGAAAAATGGCTGGTTTTCTAATTGACAAAAACTTGTTAGTTTTGCCTATTACAGTTAGTGAATTCAAATTAAAGTCTGCCAAACAAGTTAGTGAATTTAAATTCATGACAAGGAGGTATACCGTTTTTGCCAATCAAAGCAATGACACTGGGGTAGAAAAAGCTACTGATACCTTTCAGCTGAATGCAACCAGAGGTCTGATGATCCTTTTTAAATTAAATTTAGTATATTGACAGAACAGAAACAAAACTTGCAATGTACAAGCAGACTTGCAATGAACTGTGTGGGTGCATGTATGTGTATGTGCATGCGCACATCCACACAGGTAACTTTTGAACAGAAAAACAAGAAAAGGTGTGAAATGTTGAATTTCATAAGGGTGAAAAATATTTAACCAAGGAAATACTTAACCAAGTTTAACAAATGGAAAGGCTTCTTTTCCCCATCTACACAAACCAAATTTTCCCAAGACTGGATTTGGTACTGGACTCTAAATAAGATCTTTTATAGGTTGCCAATATAAAATATGTTAATGATGAAGAGTTTGTTTTTCCACTATGTTTGATTTTTAAGAGGGAAGCTGTAGAAGTTGTAGTCGTGTTAGGTCAACAGACTGAGAACAATAACAGAACAAGAAAAGAGAAGCAAGCAAGTTAAATTTTGCTAGCTAAATATAAAAATAAGGCAGGCAAGTGCTAACATAGCATAATAGCAGGATGAAAAAATGATGCACGTGAAAAAAGATCATTCCAAATAAGCATTTATAATGATTTGCATAGTTCAGATATGCCAGACCCCTGACTAATTAAGCTGCTCAGTGTATTCCCTGTATCTTATCAGAATTGGCAAGGGCTTCAGCGATGCATGAAGTAGGTGAACCAACACTGCAAAAGTATAACTAGACTAAAAATATAATAGACTGAAATATGTATGTAAAACAATAAAATGAATCTCCTTACCTGTAGTTTTATCACCCTGACAGTGGCTACCTAATCATCTATCAGTCCTAGGGATTTCAGGAGAACAGGGTATTTCCTTTTCTCTGTTCTACCAGCATGCGAGGGAGATTGCCTGACTGAACTGCTCAGTCCTTCCTTTTCTGTTCACAAAAATAAAGATTCACTAAATAAAGGAGAAAGCTCCATTTTCCAGAAACTCTGTCCTTGAGTCGTCTCAGAACCCCCGCTAGGCTGGAAGGAGAAGGAGGGCAAGAGGCCAGAATTCTTGCCTGGATGGAGGGGCTACAACAGGAACTTTACAAAGCCCCTGAGTTTGTTTCTATGCAGCAGTGATTCCCAAAGTGTGCCACAGCATGCTAGTGCTGAAAGTCCAATTGGGGTGTGCTGTGATCCCTCTGCATGGAGGTGAATGTTCACTTCATCCATCCAGCACCCTGCACATGCTCTAGATACTCCAGTGGCACCTGCTCCTCTTCCCTGCCCCACTTGCTCCCAGCAGTGCCTTCTGCTGTGAGTGGGCAGACACGCTGCACTTTGCAGCCCTGTTCATCCCCTCCACTCCTCTGCACTCTCTATGCTGATAGGAAGGGCCATAGGAATGATCAGCAGTGTATGAGACCCTGCAGGAACAATCTCAGCAGTGGGGACTGCCCTTACCCCCCGAGGTACAGCCCCCCTTCATATCCTTTCAGAAAAATATACACACCTTTTTGGGTGTAAGAGTGAAGCGTGTGGGCAATTCTATAAAAGTGTGTGCTCAGCTATTGAAAGTTTGAGGAATACTTCTATGAAGAGGCAGATGAGTAGGCCCAATCCATGGCTAGCCATAGCACCTCAAGAGTGCCAGGAGAGCTGTCACACTGCTTGAAGGATGAAAAACCTCAAACATAAGATCTCTTTAGCATGGGATGAAGACTACTCATTAGTACTTGACTGATTGAATAGTAGATACCCATGCAAGATGAACTAACATTGTTTAAATCTGATATTTGGAGCTACCCTTCAAGCATACAACACATAGGAATCTTCAGTAATGTTATCACACTTCAAAAGATCTGATGTCACGTTCACCTTGAAGTTACAAATGACCTCCCAACAGAATACTTAGTTTGAAGATGCTTGCTCAAGCTCTTTTGCTAGTTCTAGCCACAGAATACTGTAAAGAAAAACTTGCGCCTCAATTAACAACGTTTTAGTCCTTTTCTTTGCCATAACAAGCTTAAAAACAAGCTAGAAGCTCAGTGAGTTTGAAATGAATAGGAAGGTAGGTGTTTTTTCTTTGCAGGTGATCTTAATCATCTTTCTCTATTATAGTTTTCACATAACAAGTTGAAATTAAGTTTAGGATATGTTCTAAGGAATCATTTCATGTCTCTAGGAGAGAATTAGGATTACCTCTTATGCCCATGATTTACTCAAACAGTCAAAGATGCTGGTACCCCACCAGTGCTTCTTGGTCCACCTCATATATTCAAAAAACTGAAAGAAATCCTGATTGCTTACCACCCTCCTGAAGAGCCTCTTCGGCCTATGCTGGGTAGAGGACATATTCATAGGGACACCTCCACCTCCAGAATTAAAGGTGAATTATTCCCCATTTACTGATCATTCCTGCACTGTATCACAGGAGACTGCTTCCTGGGCAACTCATTGGCCTGGAGCTAGCAGCCACAGGTGCCTGGATACTCAGTGACTGGATCCCTTCAAGACTAGCAAGTAGAAATATGAAAAGATCTAGCTTGGCATTAGTCGATGGAACAGACGTATGATAGATTCAGTGAAATAAGCCTCCATGAGATGCTGGAGATGGGGAAGTATGAAATATCCATAGGGAGTGGGCCTTGAATGGTGATATCAGTATTGCCCTTTATTTCTTTGCTAAGAGGGAGGAATCAAAACTGATACTTTCTCCCCTACCCTCTTTTGTCGTCTCAAAGCAGAAAGTTTTATGTAGGAACTGCTAAAAGTATTACTTCCTCGACAAAAATTAAGGGTGCCTCACTACATTTTTGGCAGCATCACTATACTGCAGTTACCCATGCAATATCTTTTCTATAAGAAGTCTTGCAACAGGACTATGGACCTCAGAACAAAGAGGGAAGCTTATACTCCTACTGAAGTTACTCTATTCCTCCCCAAATAAAGAATTAGATCCAACACTCTGCCAAACCATCCCACATACAAGTTCGTGTCTAACTTATTCCTAACACAGATCAAGCATGTCACACAACTTCAAGGCATATTGCCCAGAGACATCAAAAGTACCCTAACACCACAGGTAAAGCAGGGGGATGACAGCTGTCAGTGTCCCTCTGTTGTAAAGGTTGTTAACATGCATTTGAGAGCTCCAAAAGGACTCTGTTGCCTACTACAGAGAAAAGACAAAAGCTTCATAGTCCATACCAATTGGCCATGGGGTGACATTCGTTCTTGATCCTTAATGTGGAGACTGGTTTGACCTTGAGTGGGCAGGCAAGACTTCCAGGTTTTAGCCCCAGCAGAAGCAGTGCCACAACCCAGTGAAATTCCACAGCTTTCGCTGCAATGAACACACACACACACACACACACACACACACACACACACACACACACAGATACACATATAGTAGGATACGGATATATATATCTATATCTAGAGATAGCTCTCTCTATATATATATATAGATATATATTTAGGTAGATATGGATATATATGAGATAGGGCTATATATATATATAACTCTATAAAAATAAAGGCAAAAAATAAAAATATATATGTATGTGTACGTGTGTGTTTGTTATATATGTGTGTGTATATATGTTACATAGGCAGTCCTCGACTTACGACTGAGTTACAATGAATGCCGCGTAAGACGCTTATAAACTGACACCTTGTTTCAACCTTCTGATGTGGGTTTCGACTTTACGACGCTGGATACAGCATTGTGGTGTGGTGAAAGGAGGGGGAAGGGAAGAGGTGGGGGGGGCAGATCAAAGCCCCACGAGGTGAGGGAGGGGCTGGGGCAAGTTGCTCATCCAGAGGCTCCCACCCCAGGGGGTGGCACGTGCCCTCAGATCAATGCGGGGTGGGATGGAGTGGGTGGGGCTGGGGCTGCACCAGGCTGTGCTGGGAGCAGGGGCTATGCCCCACTGCTGCTCGCTCAACTGGGGCATGCGTGGGACGGGGCCACTGTGCTGCCTCTGGAGAAGTAACACACAGAGGCGGGAGCTTCCCCCACCTCCCAGATGAGCTACAGCTCTGTCCTGTGACCACCCTGCCCCAGCTGGGTGAGCAGAAGCAGGGCACTGCAGGGAGGGGGAAGTGTGTGCCCCCCAGATCAGGCTGGGGCAGGCTGGGCTGGGACTGCGCCAGGCTGCACTCTGGGTGGGCGGCAAGGCCTATGGGGAGGCTATGACCCACCCCCCCCAGCCTCTGCTCCGCTCCCCACCTTGCCGCTCACCCTGATCCAGGGGCACCTGCCCCCGCCCCCCATGCCCTGCCACTGCTTGCCCAGCTGTGGCTCATCTAGGAGCAGGGGTGGCCCGATGCAGCCCCAGCCCCGCCCGTGCAGATCTGGGAGCACATGACCCACCCCCCATGCCCTCCCAGATGAGGTGTGGGAGCTGCCAGACAAGCAACTTGCCGCAGCCCCAGGCCCCCCCTCCCCCCGTACCTTCCTTTCCCCGACACCACTTACCAGCTGGACGTAACTATATCCAGTGTTGTAAAAGAACCAATTCCCCATTTATAACATTGTTCCTATGGGAAAACTGGTTCCAAGTTACAACGTTTCGACTTACGATGCGGTTTTCAGGAACCCATTGCATCATAAGCCCGAGGACTGCCTGTATATGTGTGTGTACATGTATGTAGGGAGAGAGATAGATAGATGGATAGAATGTCACCCCCCACCCCCCAGAAGACCTGTAGCAAATGTGGGGGAAAAAATTCTTCTTGCCCCCATGTGGCTATCACTAGGGCTGTGTGAAGCTTCAGTCCCTGATTTGATTTGGCAGAGATTCAGCCTGATGCGGTGGCCGAATCTCCGAACTGAGTCAGAGGACCCTTTAATCTCTCTGAATCAATTAAGAATCCTCCAAATCGATTCGGTGATTCAGATGTAGATACAGCTTTAAATGTTTTGTTCTATATACCTCTAGGTAGCAGGGGCTCTGAATGCTGCAGTGTTGGGGCAAATGTAGCGTCCCACAGATGCATGGGGGGATACCCAGCATGCTTGGCAGCAGACCCGGAAGTAGACCAGAAGCACTTCCAGGTCCAGTGGGGAGCGTGCTAGGGGGTCCCCCTGGCTTGGTGATTGGTGTGTCCTGGGTCTGGGGGGGCACCCGGGGTCCCCCTGTGGCTGAGTGCTGAGACGGGTGGATACGGGGGGGGGCCCAGTGCGCTCCCCGGCAGAGGACCAGAAGTACTTCTGGCCCACTTCTGGGCTCACTGCCAAACACACTGGAGAGCCCCCCGCACTGCTGTAGGATGCTCCATGCACCCCAGCACTGCAGCGATCATGAGCCATGCTGCTACCTCAAGTTACATAGGTAAACTTTTAAAGCTGTGCCTGTGTCTGAATTGCTGATTTGCTGAATCAGCGTCGAATTGTCGGATTTGGATTCAGCCAAATCGAATCAGGGACAGTCATCCGAACCAACAGATCGAATCACTGTCCCTGATTCAGGCCAAATCCAAATCGAATAGGGCTCGTTTTGCACACCTCTAGCAATCACCAGGCCCAGAAGTGTTGGAAAAACCAAATATCCTCCATTCTGCTCTTCAATAGAACAAGGAAAGCAAGCATAACATTACAGCCTCTATCTAACTGGAGAGTCAGAATTTCTTCTGGAGAGTCTGCGCCCCCTCCATAAACATGAAAGAAGAATACAGCAGCTAGGATAACTAAGCTGGTTAAACATTTAAGAAATAAGCAAATTATTGCTACTATTTTTATTTGCATTTTTAGAGTGCCTAGCACAACGGTGAGCAGGGCTCCCAGCAATTATGTTAATAAAATAATAAAAATAATCATTACATAAAGACTCTCTCGTCATACCCAATACGTTGCTGTTAGCTTTTCATCAGCTGCTAGATTTTCTTTCCATATTTTTTAGAAACTCACTGTAATTACTTTTAGTCTGGAAGAGGCAAAATCTGCTTGCGTCAAGTTCACTTGAAATTCAGGAATGTCTTTCTCTAACTCTGTTTTGGGGCTGTTGGTTGTAGCCATGTTGGTCTAAGGACACAGGCAGACAAGGTTCTTTAGGTAAATGTGATATATTTTATTAAACCAACTAAATAGTTGGAAAAATTGTTCTTTGCAAGCTCTTGGGCGCAAACACCCTTCTTTGAGCGTAGGGAGAGTCTGTTCTTGTTTTGTGTTCTCCTGGATGGAATAGAAGCCAATATGCAAAATGAAGGTCTGTGAAAATGCAAATGAGTAGCAATGAGGACTGTATAAATAAGGTAATTAGCCACAGATTTCAGTTAATAGAACTAAACATCAACTGAGTTTAAAAGTTTATCCAGCTCTTTTCTCTGCCTCCAATATTGTTCTTTACTGGATGATTTGGAAAAGGTAGTAAACTTTTATAGTCTCCAGCTAAACTTATATACTAAAAATCATTATCACATATTTGTGCAACATACTATCCTTATTTGGCCAATTGTAACACAGTGCACAAGATTAGGGTAGAAAGTGTCTTTTTTGACAAATTTGGGTCAAAAGATAGAGAATCTATGAATTTTAAACTAGCTGAGATTAAAAAAAGAAAGGTAAAAGCAGATATCAGTTTATGTGAAATGTCAAGTCAGTCTTTACTCCTTGGCTATTACTGAACATAATGCACATCAGTCATTAGACAGCACCTAGCACTGTACAACATATGCTGCTTTGAGCATATAAGAAATGTATTAGAAGGCAATTTGTATTACAAAATTTTAATGGGAGGATTGGCTATTACTGTATTCCTCTGAGTATGACACTTAAAAGAAAAAAAAACAATATTTCTTCTAAAAATGGCTTACGTCTTAAATTTGAGTTTAAGTCGTAAAATTCCCAACACAAAATTTCTTATCTATGCTGCAGAATTTGTATTTTTGTAAATGAGCCTTTATTTGATGTTTTACTTTATTCTTAAACTGAATCATAAAATTTGAGTGCATCTTAAATTCAGGTTTATCACATATTTGAAGGAACATGGTATATTTGTGCAAAAGTATAAACTATGTAGAAACTGCTGTATGCAGCATATAATATAATATGATCACATCAGAGAGATGCATGAATAAAATACATAATTAAAATAGAAATATTTTAAAAGTTGTGCTTCGGCTCTCATCCTTCAGGGATGTTTACATTAGAAAGTGTAAGGAAGTGAAGAAAGACATCAAGGAAGGGAAGAGGTACAGTTTGAAATTAAAAATCTGTAGAAGTCAGTAGTTAATACCATAAAATTACATCTGTTGACAACAAGATAACAAAATCATGTTACTTGAAACAAAATAGCAGTTGTAAAAAGAAGCATTATTATTTGGACAGAAATGGCCTAACAGAAACACTTTGAAGATTTCCAGTAAAAATGGACTTTTCTCCTATCTAACTGGTTTTACATGAGGGAATTTTGCATACCTCTTGTCACAGTTTTTGTATGCCTCTCCTATCACTGTAAAATACTACTGTAAAGAATCAAAAGTCTATTTTTCAGAATATATACATATTCACAATTTTATTTCTGTGGATATTAAGAATGTATGTGAAAATTATACAAATATTAAGATATATTGAAGTGACACCTTACCTGGTCATCTGGTGAAGAGAAAATAGTCGGTACTGCAGTTTGTTTCAAGTATCGTATACCCCATCGCACATCGAGGGAGTCAGGGGTAAAGTGGTCACTGCACAGGAGCTGATGCTTACTGGGAGTCCATGCATCACGCTTCATATTCCGCAACCATTTCTCAAGTCTTTCTTTATCATGAAGCGGAAACCTTGTTTAAAAATATCAGCACAAAATCAGTTTAGACTTCTCAGACTTCCCAGCTCTACATGAAACTTATTTTCAACTGCAGCATATAACTGCTATCACACTTGAGCCACCACCTTAACTCCAAAGTGTCAAAGCTACATGCCTAATAGTAAAAGTGCACAATTTTTTTTTTTGTATACAAGAAGGCAGGAGGTTCAATGTTAAGATGCAAGGAACGAGGGTTTGAGGACATGGAGAAGATGGTAGCAAAACAACACAGGAAGATGAAGTGTGCATTGAGGGGGTTTAATTAGAGTGCCGCTCTAATTAAAGTGCCTGGAGAGCCACTCTAATTATAAAGTGCCTGGAGTGTCGTGTGTATCAGCGTCCCTATGCTGAAAAATGGCAGCAGGGGTGCTTTAACTAAAGATTGTTCAATGAGCTTTAGTTAAAGCGCCCCTGCTGCCATTTCTCAGCATTGGGATGCTGATGCATGTGACACTGGAACACAGTAATTACCACGCTCCAGCAGACTCAGTTAACTGACCCTGCTCTGATGCACTGTAATTACAGCATGTCAGAGTAGCCTTGCTACACATGTGTAGGCACCCCTGGGTTTGAAATGTGCATTTTGGGTTAAGCAGCTACCTGGCCATATTTGGGGTCAGCATTGCTGTATGGAGTCAGGAAGGAATTTTACCTCATTATCAGATTGGTATGTGTGTGGTTTTGACTTCCCTTTGTAGTTGGGGAGTGTGGCCCTCTACCTGGGACCTTTTAAGTGTAGGTTGATAATATTTCATAGAAGCAAGACATTGGCTGCTGTTGTTCCCCTGCTTTACCTGTGATAGGCTGGGGTGTTAGATCTATATTTTGTCAGGGCTGACAGTAGTTTTATGTAGAGTTTAGATTATGGTTTGCACGGGATTGTTTAGATAGGGATGGTCCTCCCTCAGGCAAGGGGTTGAACTCAATGACCTCCGAAGGTACTTTCCAGCCTGACTTCTGTATGATTCTCTACATCTCACCCTCCAACCTATGCCCTGACTGTGTGCTCTCTCCAGGTTGTTATACAGGGCAGCGCCACACCTCACTTAAAGAGATTCCCACAGGTCTGTCTGACAGCAGCTTGGACAGTTTCGAGGCAAAGCTTCTTGGAAGACCATGGGCAGCACGTTCTCCACCCCTCACTGCGACCCTTGCATGTAACACCAGATTGCCCTGTATACCTATGACAACCAAGGATGCATTGAACAAATGCTGCGTACACCTTGCTGCACGTACAAAGAATGGGAGAGAACCTCTTGAGGGCAGGCTGGAGGCCTTCTCAGCCCCTGCCTGGGCTGACGTCCCAGCGGCTGTCTCCCTGGCCTCTAAGGAAAGGAGTCGGGCATGGCCTCCACCGGGCCCCTGGGCTCCAGCAAGGCTTCCCCTGTCCACACCTGGGGCAGCTTCAGGTCAGGAGGAGACTTGAAAGAGACTTGTGTTGCCTCTCTGACTTCAAGTGGCTGCCCTCCCTCTCCCTGGTCTACAGGATGCCCTGAGGAGGCTGCAGGGGAGTGAGGAGGGGCAGCCTCTCCTGGCTCTGAAGGGAAAGGACCTGACCGCTCCCCCAGGCCCCAACTCGCTCCCTGCTCAGGACGGCCAGGGTGGGATCCCCAGGGAGCGCTGCTGCCTCCTGTGACCCCGGGGCCTTCCGGCATCCCCTGACCCAGCCTGGGGAAATGACGTTCCCCGGTTGAGAACTGCCCCTGCCCTGCTGCCAGCAGTCCAGGCTTTTGAGTGACTCAGGCTCCAGGGTGCAGAGTGACGTCAGACGCCAGGGCTGGGAGCCACGTCCGGCTCGGAGTGACGTCGGACTCCAGGGCTTGGAGTGACGACGGAACCGGAGGCCGCGGGGAAGGGGCAGTGCTCCGCGCCCGGCCGCACTCACGGGTAGAAGCTGAGCTTGCGCTGGTCCCTGGCGCTCTGGCCGCCCCGGTTCTTGCAGCAGGAGGCTGCGCAGTATCGGGGCATGGCGGGGGACGGGCGGGAGGGGGAGCGCCAGGGACGCGCCTCGCGGGGCTGCCCGGCCCAACCGGCCCGAGCCCCCCCCCCCCCCCCCCCCCCCCCCCACGTCCGCCTCCCCC
>NW_005841848.1:5299052-5301661 GCF_000455745.1 Alligator sinensis | reverse complement strand
CTTCTCTCTCGCCTTGTTCAGAGCCTCCGCTGGCGGCTTGCCCCGCGAAGTGCAGAGCCCGCCCGGCCTCCGCGGCTTCCTTAAAAGCCACAGTATGGTCTCTTTCTTTAAAAGACTGCTGCTCGGCTTCGGCCTCGTGTTCAGAATTTTGAAAAACCTCTTACATTGAAGGGTCCCCTCCGGACCAACCTATGCGGTACTCGTGGGGTGGGGGTTGGTCGTTTTTGGCCGTGTTGGTCTCAGGACACCAGCAGACTGCAATGTTTTTTATTAGATCAACTTGAACAGTCTGAAAAAATTCTTCTGTGCAGGCTCTTGGGTGCGAGCACCCTTAGTCAGGCTGACAAAGGGTGTTTGTGCCCGAAAGCTCGTAAAGAAGAATTTTTTCCAGCTATTTGAGTTGGTCTCTGAAGTACTCTTTTTCTTATAAACGGAAAATAACCGTGTGGGGCCTTTGGCCAAGTGCGACAGCAAGTAGCTAGTTAAGCCCCCCAGGCCAGAAAGTGAAACTCGCTCCTTTGCTCAGTTTGCAAACTGAAAGAAAGGAAACGTGAGATGAGCAAATGGTGAAAGGCCCCGAGCGTGCTGTGAGGTCGGATAAAGGACTGTTTAAAGGACTGTATGAACCTTGCGGGGCTAATAGTCATAGGAAGATGGATAGATGTGATATTGAAGTAAATTAGGCTTTAGGATGCCCATGCTAGTAATGGGTGCCACAGATGGCACAGGCAACTGCTGTGTATGGGATCTAGGTGCTCAGAAAAGGGATCTCCCTTTTGCTGGACTGGAGGGATTGATCCTCCAGCAACAGGAGGAGAGCAAGGGCAGGATACCGCTGACAGATGAGGTATCTGGTGTCACTTCCTGAGTCAGTTTAATTCTTCCCTGGCCCTGCAGCTACTGTCAAATGCAGGACTTTATCCTTGCCATATAAAACCCCAGGCTGCTTATGGATGCTAAAGAAACGAACAGAAAAGCCCAGTCCTTGACCAAAAGAAGCAGCGTGTTCATTTGACTTGGCTCTGCAGCATCTGTTTAGATCTGGTGCTTCAGCAGGGCTTTTTGGCTCTTTTATCTAATAGCTGATTGAATCTACAGATGTTGAGTGAGCTATGTCCAACTAAGACGGTGCCTCTTCTGGACATGTGCTTGGTTCAGCACAGGAACATGCTAAGTTTAAAGTGAAGTGCTAGGGGATTTTTTTTTTTCAGGTCTGTAAGCAGCCACAGTGCTTATGGGGTCAGAGAAGGTTTAACATGGCTCTTGACAGTGATACATCCTCTCACAGCAGTTTTCTGCCCCCATCATGCTCTTCACTGAAACTTGAGTCCCCTTGCCTCCATTCCTGCACCCAAGGGCACAAACTTTATCAGGCAAACCTCAGAGCACACATGGGGCCTTAACTTGTGGCACACCTGTCAAAAAAGTTGACCACCACAGTGATAGATGGCAAATAGGGCTAACGGGTTAGGCGCTTACTGAAAAGTGTTCTTGGCTTCATGGTGGTATCATTAAACAACAAGTCCATATCTGTGACAACAAATAGGAAGAGAACTATAAAGGCACAGTGAAGTTTACCTGGTAATAGTATTCAGGGTTGAAATGGTAACATTTGAGACTTGGCAAACTAGTGAGAAAGTACATCTGGAAAAGGATCTCAGAAGTTTCTTGTATACGTATTAGAATATATATTTAGTAGCTAGAAACATTCTAGGGGGAATTGTACATTTGGCAACTAAATACACTGATCAAAATACATTTCAGTTTTGAGACTCTTAGAACAGTGATATTTTGCAGGCTGCTGGCCAAACAAATACTTAGGAGGTCATGTGTATATATCCAGTCTCAGAAGGATTGGGTAATGCATGCAGTCAGGACAGAGCATGCAAATCAATATTGAACACATGCTTTCGACATTGGTAGCCGCTGAATGTAATTAGTTATCTTTCTAGATAATTTAAGGTCTGTTTTTTTTTTTTTAAACCCCTAGTTAATTATAATTTAAGCAGTGTGTAAGGTGTTGTCTGATCATTAGATTTGGGATTTGGATTTGAATTTCCTTTTAAAGATACAGGCTCCACTTGTAAAATAACATTGATTAATAACAAAACAAGTTTAAACAGCTCATGAATACATGCTTTGGGGTCAGTCTTGTCCCAAAATATTTGCTACCTTCGAAGTTGCATGCATAGGAAGGCTCACTTATTCAGAGGATAAAGGTTGTAGCCATGTTGGTCTAAAATTACAAAGTATCGCCTCTAGAACATTAACTCCTTATTCAGGGGAAGTATTCTTTCCTATCTGAATTGCACTGATCCCCAGATGATGCAATTTCCTACTTATTCAGAAAAAAACATCCCTAAAACAGGGATACAAAAAATCAGGGGCTCAATATAGACATTGGATGTATGATGCATTACAACCTGCCTGACATGTGATTTACCAGGTACCTGCCAGACCTGACCTTTTACATATTCCTTTCTCCCCTTCCCTCCCCTGCTTTTTGTCTTCCTAATTTTCAGTTATTTCCGTTTTCACAGACAACCTCTTTTCCACCTTGAGTTACTACCACTGTAGAGTCTCCTTTACTCACTCTTCCCCCCTCCCCC
>NW_005841848.1:5288753-5299021 GCF_000455745.1 Alligator sinensis | reverse complement strand
CCCCCCAGCCTTTCCTAATTTCTCCCTATTTACATTCTCACTGACAACCTGTCACTCTTTTTGCTTCTCTCATTACTTGGAGTCTCAGAACAGCAGAGACTTCCTATGTCTGAACAAGGGTGACTTTGCCTGGAAGCTTGCTAAGAACTTTTTCTCAACTACTCAGTTGGTCTAATCACATCTGTTCAAAGAACCTTGCCTCCCTAAAACAGGACACGGTTAGTGGAATTCCTAGGTGTTCTGTTGGCTGGAAGATGTTGAACTCTCTTTGAGGAGTCTACATTCCAGTACTTTTAATGATTACCCCTTAGACACCGAGAAGTTTCCAAGTACCATTTTTATACTGGAAAGGACCACTATTATGTTTTGAACATATCTTACAATATGCTTCATATGTAATTGTTGTTGGCATATGTTGTAGTCTACAGACTTACGTTGCCCATACGCTAACACTGTCTTGTTCCCAAATTTACTAAAGAGAGATTCTGGTAAAAAAATAATCAAATAGGCTATTCTATTTAAACTTTACCTTTAAAAAGAGTGACACTGAGTGTTCAATTTAGCTGTATGGTTATAGTGATATATATATGATTTATAACTTAGTTATATTTATTGGGTAAGTCCTCTTTATGAGGCATATTAGACCTCTTAAACTTTTAGTTTAAATTTTTAAAATTAAAAAACAATTCAACATGGTTTTTCAAGAAAAGAAAACATGCATTACTTAACTGGATTGTGCCCAGTGGAGATTACTGCAGAGGAACAAGTGCTGGTTAGGTCAGGTGGAGAAAATAAGACAGAAAGGGACTTCAGTAGGTCATCTTGTCCATTTTCCCCTCCGCAAAGTGGGATTATTTGGATACAAACTGATCCTGACAGAGTTTTGTGTAATCTGTTTTTCAAAAACCTCCAATAATAGAGACTCCACAACCTTCCTAGGTAATCTTTTCTAATGTTTAAGTGTCCTTACAATTGGCATTGTTACTAATGTCTAACTGTGGCCTCCCCTACCTAAATTAATCTAATTATTTGTCATCCTATCTCCAGTGGACATGGAAAATGATTTATGACCTTCTTTGCAGGTAATAGTGACCTGTTACCTATTTGAAGACTGCTTATTATGTTTCCCCTTAGTCTTTTTCTGTGGGCTAAAGAGGCAAGGTTCTTTCACTTTTTTTCTTCCCAAATCATATTTTCTAGATGTCTAGTCACTTTTGCTCTTTTCATGGCTCTTCAGTCAGTCCACATCTCTCTCTACGTCTGGTGTAAGCTGGGTGTGGTGTTCTGGCTTTTCAGAGCTGAATAGAGTAGAAAGGTTATTTCATGTTTAATTTATGGTATTTCTCTGTACAACTCAGTATGATGATTTTATTTCAATACTATAACATTGTCTCATTTAGTTTAGATGCACTAAAACCTCCACATTCTTTCTGCAGAACTGCTGTTTAGACTACTGTTCCTTGTTTTGTTAATTGTGTGGCCCAGTGGTGTTAAACATACAGTCTGTGGGCTGGAGCTGGCCCATGGAGCTGTCTCATCTGGCCTGTGGGTCTCTGTGAGGACCCCATGTTCTCTATTGGATATGTGCTGTCCTCGGCCCTGCATGATATATTTGGCACCCTGCAGCCCCTGGAACCCTTGTATGCTGGACCCCGTGTGCTGATCCAGCCTGCAGATCAGCCCATCAACCTTCATTTGGCCCAGAGGGCTAAATGGTCTGACACCTCTGGCATAGCTGATAACTCCTTCCTAAATGGAGTGCTTTGTACTTGCTCATACTGAATAGTATTCTTTTTTCCCCAGAATTTCTTCAGTTCTCCCAGGTGGATTTTGCAGGCGGTAAGTTCTGTGTTACCACAGCTGACAATATTTGAGCATTGAGCTATCTAGTTGAAAGTTATCTACATAAGCTACAGTCACAATAGCAAACTGTAGGATAGAAGTGTATCCTAGCAGCCGTGGGAAGGACTGCAGACAGTTAAACAGGAAATGTGAAATATCACAGAAAGAACAAACTGAGTGTTAGTAAGTTCCAGGTGAGAGGCAAGTGTGGCTATAATTAAAGATCACTCAAACTTTGGAAATTCTCAGTCTGCAAGACTAAGGTAGGATAACAGAAGTAAAAGTAAAGCCCTACTAAACCCATCTTAAATGCTAACAGATTGCATGGTTCCTGTTCATAAACATAGCAGAATTGCAGTTTGATTAACTAAGGTTTCTTTTTTGTCTTTCTAGGATCTTTAGAAATGGCTACCACACAGTCTGTCTTCACATTCGCACTCTGCATTTTAATGATAACTGAATTAATATTGGCTACAGAAAACTATTATGATATCTTGGGAGTTCCAAAAAATGCATCTGATCGCCAGATCAAGAAGGCATTTCATAAACTGGCCATGAAGTACCATCCAGACAAAAATAAGAGTCCTGGTGCAGAAGCAAAATTCAGGGAAATTGCAGAAGGTAATATAATCCATAAAAATACTTGGTTTATATGTCTCTGTGGGCCTATACAAAGTTGATTTAAATACTCTGTTAACTGCAGGTTACAACTTACCTTGCTTGGCAGAAAAAAGTTGTGGTTGTCCTTTAATCCTATAGTGTGCATCTTTCCTGCATCCTTGCATAAACAAATATTTTAGGACATGAACTATGTTCTACTGTATCTGTAATGCTGCTCATCAGAATGAACATATCCAAAATGTAGTATACCCTAGGTTGTTGGCCTGTTCCTCAACCCCACATTGAGAGGACAGAACTGCCTGACTAAAATGGTGCAGCTGGGACTTAAATCCCTGGCGTATCTCTTGAGGGTCCTTGGGACACATTCCTTTGCAGCCTGTCAAAATGCAGCACTTAGGGAAGGAAGCATCTTACAACAGGACCAAAAGTATGATTGTCAATTGACTAGAACCAGAAATCATTCTTTGTCTTTAGTAACTTGAACAGTCTAATTTGAAAATCATAACCCCAGTTACTGTTCTGTTTTCTCAGCTGAGCTCTGCCGTTATTTTGGTGGCTGCTATCTGTGACTAGAAACATCGTTTTTAGTATTGTAAAAGACTTAGTCCTATGTTACACAATACGTTAATTTCTTGGTTTGGTGGCTTTTGATATAGCGGTGGCTAATGCTGTCTGAATTAAAATGAGGGCAAGGGAACATGATTTTAACTGGGAAAAGTTTTATGCATTGATATTACGTAAGTGTTTTCAGTGTTGCAATAGAACAATACCATAAAAGAAATAGTAATTTTTACAATAAAATTTAATTCAAATTTCATTGTACTACTTTTTGCAAGGCCGTTAGAGTTCTAAGATGATGTTGATATGAAGTTCCTGTCTTTGTTTTCCAGATGCTATAACAAATTCTTGTTTCTAGATGTATATTTGTAGTGGTCTGGTAAAGTTGAAAGTAATCTAGTATAGAAAACAGGCTGAAAGTATTATGCAGAAAAATGATCCATTAGCAAGTAATGGGATGTAACACTGCCCTCTCCCCCTAAACTACAGGCTTCCTTCTAATTGGATTGATAGCATAGTCCTTCTAACTAATTAAAATAATATTGAGGGCCTCACTGAGACAATTAGTTGTATTTTTTCCTTTCCTATTCAGCATATTGATTGAGAGGTAGCTATGATCATGAGTGTTCAGTTAGTAATATAATTGGAAGGAGAAGCAGATTCTTCACTGCTGATTGCAATTATATCACCCCTCGATGGTGAAAATGGACTACACAGGCTATTTCTAATAATGATATGGGACCACTCTTCTCCAGGAAAGTGAACCATAGGAGATATTCAGATAGTAAATGCAGACTAATTGTAAGGCTTTTAAATAAGTAGTAGAAAAAATTATTAAAATACCTGAAGTTGGCATCCAGCGTGTTTTGTTCTGAGGTAGAAATGCTGATAGACAAGTAAGGTGTTTTGGGGTTTTTTTTATCAGCTGTGGTTCTGGATCAGAGACCAGGTAGCAGTTTGATTCCATTTGAAATTATTTCCATTGAAAAACAAAAGTTTGCCATAAACTTGTTTATGCTGGGTATTTCTTGTGTTTGGTGCCCCACCTCCCTCTCTCATATCTCTTGTTCCTCTGCTGTTCTTATTGAATACTGTTTGGCTTATGGAAGTGGTCCTGCCATATGCCTGCAACCTATCTTGTTCCTTCTAACAGATGAAAGTTCATCTGAAATCCTGTTACAGGGTAGGTGTTCCTGTGATAGGGAGCACATCTAACAGTTTACATTTTGGGGGGAGGGGTTGGAGGAGGAGGGAAATTTCTACTTAACTTTGAAGTTGTTTCTTAGTCTGCGTTGCCATTTAGAAATGTTCTCCCAGAATAGAACATGTCTAAAATTACAGGACACTTCCCCTCTTCCCCCCTGCCATAACAGTGTAGACCACTTCATTTTATCTTAACGTTAAAATTATGTGAAAGTTTGATGACAGTACCACTTAAGGCCATTGCATACAGAGGGGAGCAAATATTGTTTTTGAAAGATAAATATCTTACACACAACTATTTTCTCATTGACATACTTCTGCAGCCTATGAAACTTTATCAGATGAGAACAGGCGAAAAGAATATGACCAATTCGGCCATGGAGGACAAGGAAATAATGGCAGCCCCTTCCAACAATCGTTTAATTTCAACTTTGATGACTTGTTCAAAGATTTTGACATATTTGGTCAAAGTCAGAACTCCCGGTCGAAGAAGCACTTTGAAAATCACTTCCGGGGTCATCGGGAGGCTCACAGTAGGCAAAGACGTTCATTCCACGAATTTTCCTTTGGAGGTGGACTGTTTGATGATGTGTTTGAAGATATGGAAAAAATGTTTTCCTTCAGTGGCTTTGACAATGCACACCGACACACGGTACGAACTGATAGCAGATTCCATGGATCTAGCAAGCATTGTAGGACTGTCACTCAGCGTCGAGGAAACATGGTTACTACATATACAGACTGTTCTGGACAGTAACCCTTATTTTCCCCCCCCCCCCTTCTTCCTTTTACTATCTCTCCTTCCATTTCATCACCTTGATGACTTTTCTGGTTTTGTGCTGATATGGAACATTTTTTTTATGAGCTGTCTAAAACCGATTAAGCTATTTAAAGTACTTAACGTAGCTTTAAAGAAGCTGTAGGTAAACTCATTCTTGTCACCAAGAAAGAATAAATCCCACCTGAAAACACAATATAAGTGTTTACTACACTTAAATAATATTGATAATTTTTAACATATGAGGAGTTTGTGAATGATTGATTGTTTTTTGGCTATCCAGTCTTGTAGGCCCACGTTTTTTAGTTTATTGGTGCATGAACAGCTACAGATGAGGTTAAACTACTTTATTCTAAAGTGTTAAACTTAAAATGCCATTTTTAATTGTACCCTTCACTTTAACTTTCAGTATTTAGCTGCTGTGGGTTTAAATTGTGTGATACTACATGTATAATTCACACACAGTATAGCAGTGGAAACTTAACTCATCTGCATTTAATTTGCATAATCTAGGAGCACTGCAGAGTTCTCAGCTATATGATTTTCATTCATTTTTATTTTTAAATGGGATTATGAAGAAGAGGGAGTATCTTGAGATTCTCCAACTTTGCGCTTCAGTTAAGCGAAGCACTGTCTGGAATGTACAAGTTCATTTGTAGTTCTGAATGTCCTCTATGTGGCCTTTAATCCTCTAAATACTTGTTTGAGCACAGTTTCACATATGTGTATGTGAGTAATCCCACTGCTTTCTCTGGAACTATTCATGTACATAAAGTTGTGAAGGTGCAGACTTTTTGTTTGGTTGTTTTTTCAGGATTCAGGCCAATTTCTAAATAGATTTGAAAAAAATGTATTGCAGTACACATCTGTTTGTTGTATCTCCATGTGTAAGAGAGGTTAATGAAAGTACATTTAGTCTTCATTTTAAACTCTTAATACTCCTCTTAATGCTTTAGTAGAGTGGTGCTCAACCTCTGGCCCACAGGCTGCATCCAACTCATGGGGCCATGTCATCTGGCCCATGGGACCCCCTATGGGTCCAAAAACTTGGCAGCAGGGGGTAAGTTGCAGCATTAATTGTTGTGGTTTCCAAAGCCACTGCAGTTAACACTGCTGTTCCTGCTCCCTTCTGTCAAATTTCTGGACACCTGTGGAAACCCACAGGTCAGGTGACACAGCCCTCTGCCAGACTGTGCAGCGTTGTATCATGACTGGATCCAGTACAGTGTTGCACACTCAGATGGACCACAGGTGCCAGCTCCACACTGGATCTGGTCTACAGACTGAGCCTGTCCATAGGATTCAGCCTATAGACCAACCTCATGCTACTCGTCTGGCCTGTGGGACCAGAAGGTTGAGTGCCACTGCTCTAGTAAATGTAAATTAAAGGAAAAGTTAGGTCTGTATAACAGATATGACTAGAAAATTCCAAGTATTGTGTGCAAAATTGTAAATCTGCAAACATTGCATTAAGAATGACTTCAGGTTTATTACTTTGAGCCAGATGACAATAATTTTCAGTTGATAGGTAAACTTTTCTCTAAGTGAATAGATGACAGAAAATTAAGTTCACATTTCTGGCATTTGCTTTACATGGCATTTGAGTTTGCTATGGAGGTGACATCATGCTAAAGTTGTCAACTTGTCAGTACGTTAAAAAACCCATAGACTGATGTAGCTTGCAAAGGAAAACATTGGTATTCTGATGTCATACCCAACGGATCTAAATGTGAACCCACAAAGTTTTCTTTTGAGTTTCTTGAGACTGTTCATGTAGTAGAGGCCTTTTGAAGCTTGTATGGGCTACATCATCCCCATCCAGTATATCAGAGTAAGATGGCCATCACCTAAAAATCACCATTCTGATTTAACTGACTTTCAAAAATGTACTATTTTCCATTTTGTTGAGAACTTGCCTTTCAAATTGATAACATTAGCATTCACTTGTTTCACTCACTTGTGTAGTGTTCTAAATAGATTAGGTCTGTTTAAAGTCCTGAACTGAACTTGTTGCTATAGGGAAGAGACTTAACCCTTCAGTTATTCTTTTGATATTGCTTGGTCACAGTTTCACCACAACATACTATCCTTTATTCAATTTTTACTTATCTAAATACTGAAAATGGATTTTATGTTATGTTAAGTGCTTTTCCTGTCAATCTTTGCCTCTTTATTTATAAATTGACTAATACCTCATTCTGTCTTTATGAAAAGTCAGTAATTTGTGCAACCTTATCAGAATGTGCAATATTATTAAGATAGGAAGAATGTGCTGCTGGTTTTTTGTGCATGTAGATTTTAATTTTCTTATGTGTACTTTAATGTGCAGTATACTTACCTGTATGTTTCATGCAAATTTCAGAACGTTTTCATAATATGCTCCACACAAATATCAGTCATATGGATGGATGCTGTTCACTTAAGTACCTGTTTGGTATTATGATAAACTTAAGTAAACAATTATGTACCACTTGAGTGAACTTTAAACTAAGTTGTCCCACAGCATCAAGCTCAAAAGTCTTAACATCTTCTGTGAGATGTCTGTTTATCATATGGAGGAGAATACGTATTAATAAATATTAATGAGGAATGGCATGCCCTTCCTTTTATATTTAGGTTGTATGCCAGTGGCCTTTCTGTAATGAAGACTGCTAGAACTCTTCAGGTGAGAGCTTGGGACAGCTTACTTGGTAAGATCAAATAGTTTATAACATTACTCTGTGTTTTTCTTAAAAATTAAATAAAATCCTTCTTGCAAAATACCCTCATAAGGAGTTCAGGTTCTATTGTTTCTGACCAGACTTGCAGCAAAGTTTCACAGGGTTGGTTGACCTCTTCTGAAGCATGGGCAACTGGTGCCACCTTAATCGGGGGGGCGTGTGCCCCGCCCCCTTCCCCCAGCACCGATTGCGCCAACCAAGAAACATCTGCGGTATTCCCACTCCCTGGCCGGTGCTTGTAGGGTGGCACTGGTGCTTCCGCTTGCCCGTTGCCTGGCTGGGGAGTGTGGCCTGTCAGGGGGCGCACGTGCACCCCTATGCATCGCCACTGTTCTGAAGACAGCTGGATATAGCAGTTAATCCAAGTCTCTTGAACAGAAAGCATTTTTATCCATTATCCTTTTTTTTTTTTCTTCTAACTTGGATTAGAAAAGCAACAACTAACCTTGTTTTAAGTTTGTGATGAGCTTGAAATGTGCCACTCATTCCTCTTAATTTAAAATTCAGTAACGCAAGTTGTCTTTGTTCAGCCAATTGCATGCATGAATGCTGTGTGCCTCTGGAAGCTGGGGGGGCACGGCGAGCCCCTGCAGGTGGTGGCAGCGCTGTTGGCAGTGGGAGTGTGGCAGCAGCAAGCGGGGAGCTCCTGCAGGCAGCCGCGGCGCTGTTGGCAGCAGGGTGGGGGGTGGCGAGTGCTCTGAGAGGTGCACGGGGCTGCTTTAATTAGTACAGCTCCAAGAGCTGCGTTAGTTAAAAGTGCCCGGAGCATGATGCACTGAAAAGCGGTGGCTGGGCGCTTTTAAACTAAAGCTGAAAAAAGCACCCAAAGCCATTTTTCAGCAGGGGGGCGCTGATGCATGTAACACTGGAGGTTGCTGTAGTGCGTTAATTTCTACATTCCAGCAGACTTGATTTATTGAGTCTTTTCTGCGCTGGAATTACTGTGTGTCGGAGCAAGCTCCCTGCACATCTATAGGAGCCTTTGTTTTTTTGAGGATGCTTCAAGCTGCATTGACTACAAAGTGTAATGTGTTCTTAACTTTTAACCTGTTCTTAACTTTTAAATTAATTTGTGAAACAACTGATGGCGTACTTGGTCTTGCCAGCTTCAAAAGATACCTTTCTTTTAAAACAAAACCTTTTCTAGTTGACTAAGATATTTAAAAGACTAGAGGCAGAAGGCAGGGTAGACTTTATCTTAAGCTAACTGAACTGTATGTGAATGTTGTGCATGCTTTTCACTGAACCCATGTGGGCAGACCTGTCTTACTTTCTCAATTGGCAGGACTTCTTTAGTCCTGTGCCTTTCGGAACTGCAAATTGTTTTGCATCTCACTTGGAGTTCTTTTCTTGCACATTTTTTCCCTTTGTGTAGTGTTTTTGTATCAGGCTCTAACAGAAGTTGTGATATAACCTTACAAAACCTGGAACATTTCTGTAGTTCTTATCCTGTGGTTAAGCTTTTTCATCCCTGGTGTCTATTTTCTATCAAAAGATGGAACAAAATCTATCAGTTTGCTGTGCGGGTGAAAACTTTTTTTTTGCGGGGTTCATATTATTCTTTATGCATTAATAACATAAATAACTTTAAGGCTTTAAATGCATAGCTAGTTCTTTAGTCTCACAATTCATTTCCATTTTTACTATTGAACACAAGTGCTATCTAGCAGAGATGGAGATACTGTAGATTTAATGATAGTACCATTATGTTAATAGTCACAGGAATTTATATTTTTGGATCCATGTAGTTTTAAATGCAACATTTAACAGAAAGCTACCTGGAAATAGTTATACTGCATTTTATATTTGTTTGAACACAGCAGGCAATGTATGCTTCCTGTGGAATTACCTGAGGTGGTAAGAAAATGAAGCAACTCAGTGATGTTCACTTCTAAGTATCCCTGGTATGGATTCTTTATAGCTGTGGGGTTTAGAAGAACCTCTTGGAATTAAGGGGTCACACATACAAGCTATAGAGTCTAAGCTGCAGACAATCCATGCTTCATCCTTCTACAGCCTATATTCTGTTACACTCTTACATCTTTGACAGCTATCTCTTGGTCTCACCACCTGGTTCCTTTCCTGCTGGAAACAACATTCCTTTGGGGGAGAGGTTCTAATATGTTTGCATCCTGCACCCTGTGCTGTAATTCTGAGGGGACAGGTCTACCAGTAGTAGGTTCCAGTGGAAAGGGTAAATAGCTTGTAGGGAAGTTTTCACAGCTCCGTTACCTTTTGCTTTTGTTGAGGTTCTTGGGTTTGGGTTTTGGATAAATGTATTTGTAAATGTTGATCTGTGCCCCATACTAAATATTTGGGATGCTTTCTGAATCAATGACAGTTAGTCTCTTAGGCTATTTTTATTGGAGATTTTTATGTGAAGATCCTCTTCTTGTGTAAACTAATTCAGATACTGACTTCAGTGAAACTGCTGATTTGCATGACTGAGGAGCTGTCCCTTGTTCTGCTTGGGATTTTATGCATTCTACTCTAATTGCTGGAGGTGAGGAGCAACCCCTCACTATGTGCAAAGGAAAGTAATGTCA
>NW_005841848.1:5279303-5288732 GCF_000455745.1 Alligator sinensis | reverse complement strand
TGCCTGATACTTCCTGAAACTTAAACAATTTTTCAGCATTCAGAATCAAATCTTGAGTAGTAAATAGGACATGCAAGCAATTTAATATTCTCTCTCTGGTTTTTTTCATTGCATTTTGACTTGTCTTGACTAAAAATAATTTTTGGCAGTGTTTCCTAAGACGAAAATTTCTTGTGACTTTTTTGTGTAGGGGAATAGACTGAATTACTGCAAGCTGTCCTTAATTTCCCCATCTGTGTGCATCACTTCTGCCCTAGAGAAACCAGAGAGCTGAGAGGGTCGTTTATCTCCAATCACAAGTCAGAGCTTGACTTCTCTGTTCAGATTGCCAAGAAGGGTGCCAATTCATGCTAACTGCTGTGATTTCTGTAACAGGGACAGCTGTCTTCTGGGAAGGCACTGAGACCAACTCATTTTACATAGGCCATTGAACAGGTGTGAGATTTAATTGACCATCAGTCACTACTGATCTAAGACTGATGCAGAGTTCTAAGTTAAGCTTGTAACTCCATCCTTGATGTCCCCAGTTGTGTGTTTGGATGCCACTGAAAAGTGGTTTAAAATGACATGCTTCAAATCTTGGGCACAGTTGAGAACATGAAGCTTTAATTTTCTTTGGGTGAAGTGTTAAATGACTAAGTATAATCTCAATTTTGGGGGGGGAGGGGGAAAAGTGTAGAAATTAAAGTG
This sequence comes from Alligator sinensis, assembly GCF_000455745.1. Taxonomy (NCBI): domain Eukaryota; kingdom Metazoa; phylum Chordata; order Crocodylia; family Alligatoridae; genus Alligator; species Alligator sinensis. The sequence continues at coordinate 5,288,042 of NW_005841848.1, read as the reverse complement.
GAATGCCCCTTGCACACTTTTGACTGATGCATTATTTTGTGAATGTGTTTTAAAAATTATTCAGACTTATTAAAGTTATTTTCCCCTTTTTTCCTCTAATTGTTCCCTCTACCTGGATGATCTAAAGACCGGTGTTGAAAATGAATTGCTACACAAAACTAAGAGAGACGAGAATTCTTTGGTGATACCTTTTGACTGGACTGGCTGTAGTTGGGACAGCTTGGGTGCGTCCAGAGTAGTGCAGCTGTGCAGTATGTGGCGCTGCAAACATGTCTGCAGCGCCACCTGCAGCACTGTCAGGTGTTCTCTGCATTGCAAGGGCATGCTGCCTGTGTGTGCACTGCTCCATTTTTTCTGTGGGTTGTTTTTTTGGACCACTGGATGTCCAGGGGTCAAAAAAACCAGAGCAGTGCATGCACGGGCATCGTCTGCAACTGAAAAGTGGAGCCGGGCCACCTGGAGCTGCGGCTGTCATCCAGGCCCCACCCAGCAGAATCACTGCTGCTGCAATCCTGGGAGGCCCCCAAGACCCCAGGCAAGGCTGCTAGGGCCAACAGTGCTGGCCCCAGCATCCCCTACTGAACCCTAGGTAACTTGCGTGCCAAAGTTCATGTGGCATGGGTGTTCCTCAGGGACAAGTAGCAACGCAAAGTGCACCACTGCTACTTGTCCCCAGGGAATCAAACATCCGCGCTCGTCTGGACACGGCCCTGGTGGACGAATTTTGGACATCAAGTGCACAAGGTCTAATCGGCCTGAAAGCTTGCTTCCCAACTCTATCGTTGGTCCAATAAAAAGCATCGCAAAAATGCTTCGACTCGCACGCTGCCTGGACCATCACCAGTACAATGAACTCCAGTGCTACTACACACAAAGTTCAATTTGTAATTGAGACTATAAATGTGTGAAATCGGAGGATAAAAGTAGAGTATAACTTGCATGCCTAAACTGATTGGAGGCTGGGAAATATAAAGTTAAGGTCATACTTTAGAAAAAGTGAAAGATATGGTCTCACTAAGAGTTGGCTCTGCAAGGAGTTGGTAACCAGGAACTTTCAGCTAAAATTTCAAATGTTACTAGTAACTTTTTTTTCCATAAATGTTTTGTGGTCTACACAGTGTATACACTTAAGTATAACACTCGCACTGTTTTCTGGCTGTATTGTTAAGTGAGCATTTTTATAGTATTATAACTTTGATTTTAGACTTTCTGGAACATTGTTTATCCAAAACCATCTGCGCCGTTACAGAGCTGAGCCCCATCTTCCAAAGAACCAGTTGAACAGACTTGTGTACCATATCTGGTCAACAGGGCTCCATGTCATTCTAACTTCAAGTTTATATTTGTAGGATCATCCTGATCATGATTGCTTCTTGGATCTGGCTTCCTTGTAGCCATATTGATGGAATAACTTCAATAGAAATTTGTTTAAGCCCAACAATTCATTCAATTGGTCTCTCCCCTCTCATTTACATTGTTCTTGAATATTTTGTTCTAATTCTAATCTGAATTTCAAAGACAATGACTGGCTGATGATGTCTCAGCAAGAATTTGTCGCTGCCGAGAGCCGCGGCGCGGGGTTCGGGGCCTTAGGAGCCCTAGTCGGCGGGCGGGTACTTGTGACGCTTGGAGTGGAATCAGGTAGTGACGCGTTTTGATTAAACAAAAAAGATTGTTTACTTACACTGCTCGTACAGTGCAGGCCACAAGATTGCTTTGATTACGGTTGTAAACAACTTGGGTCGGGCAGAAATTACAAAGTTCGTTTGGTCGGTCTGCAAATGTGTTCGGGGTGTTCGAGCCGGCAGTCGTCTTACGTCTCGGTTGGGGGTGTGCTAGGTCCCCTTGGGTCGGTGACAGGGAGCGATTAGAGGTTGATCAGGCCCCTAAGTTCTTCTCTAAGACACACGTGGAGTTTGCTAGGCTCCACAGCGTGCTCAGAGCTCTCCACGAGATGTATGTGGAGTCCTCCAACTTGGGCGGAAACTGCTTCAACCTCTTATACGGCTAGCAAGCCAATCGCTAGTCGCCACGTAGGAATAATTTAAAACTGGCCAATAATAATGTGAAATTTGCATATGAGTGGTGGGAACTTTTTTCTAAACTGTAATTTTCCACTATTGTAGCATTTGGTTACTGGGTTCAGGCATAGCGGAATTTTCCTCCATGACCTAGTTACTGCCACCAGAATGATTGACAGCAAAACTATGCCATATGTATCGAACCCATGGAATTCTCCTCTGGGCTATAGGCATCTAATTAGTGGGTTCTGACAGAATTTTTGCCGCCTTTTGTGTAGAGCTCCTGTAAGCTAACCTGTCTGTAGTGTGTATGGTACAAATGATAATAGCAGACTTGATTACTGAAACTGAGTGGTCTATTTTCATAGAAAATTAGGGTTGGAGGGGACCTCAAGAAGTAATCTTGTCTAAGCCCCTCCTCAAAACGGCCATCCCCAACTATATCATCCAACTCAAGCCTTTGTCTAGCTGAGTCTTATCACAACTTCTCTGGGTAACCTGTTCCAGTGCTCTACTACTCTCCTGGTGAGAGAGTTTTTCCTAATATATAGCTTCAACTTCCCTTGCTGCAACTTGAGACAGTTGCTCCTTGTTTTGTCATCTGCCACCATTGTGAACAGTTTAGCTCCATCCTCTTTTGAACCCCCCTTCAAGTAGTTAAAGGCTGCTATTAAATTCCCCCTTAGTCTTCTCATCTCCAGACTAAGCCCAGTTCCCTCAGCCTCTCCTCAGAAGTCCTGTGGCCTGGCCCCTTAACCATTTTTGTTGTCCTCCACTGTACTTTCTCTCATTTGTCCACATCCTTTTGGTGGGGGGAAAGGGGGAATGGACACATGACTCCAGACAAGGTCTCACTTGTGCTGAACAGAGGGGAAGAATCACTTCCCTCGATGTATTTGCAACACTTCTACTCATGCAGCCCAGCATGCAGTTGCTTTTCTTGGCAACAAGGGCACACTGTTAGCTTGTATTTGGCTTATTGTTCACTATAATCCCAGGTTCCTATTCTGTAGAACTGCTGCTTAGCCAGTTAGTCCCCAGCCTGTACCAGCGGATGGGATTCTTCTGTCTTAAGTGCAGGACTTTGTACTTTTCCTTGTCGAACTTCAGGAGATTTTGTTTGGTCCAATCCTCCAATTTGTCAAGGTCTCTGAATCCTAGCTCTACAGCTTGGTGTCATCTGCATATTCCCACAGCTTGGTGTCATCTGCAAACTTGCTGAGGGTACACTCCATCTTGTCTTCTAGGTCACTGATCAAGATATTGAACAAAATGGTCCCAGGACCAACCTCCTGGGGCACTCCACTTGACACTGGCTGCCAACTAGGCATTGACCCATTGATTACTACCCTCTAAGCCTGCTGATCCAGCCACTTTTCTATCCACCTTACAGTCCATTCATCCAACCCATACTTCCTTAGCTTTCTTGTGAGAATTGTACAGATTAATCAAATGTTATGTATTCAACATGTTCCAATATGCATCTGTAGGTTAAATTTTCATACCAGACTCCTAAAACCTCCTCTTCAGTCACCACTTTAACTAGCAGAACCATACCTTTTGGATGAGGAGAGAAAATGAATCTAGCAAATCTTTTTGCTCATACTGCCATCAGCCGTCATCACCCTGTGCACAGGTGTGTGTGGTAGCTGAATGGAGATGGAGGGAGGTGGGTAAGTAAGGTTCCACAAGCTTATGCATCAGTATCTGGCATTTGCAAGATGTTTGCTTTGAATTTATGTTGATATCTATTGATCTAATAATAGGTGGTGCATTATGTACTCTGGGAAAAAGCAATACTAAATGATCTGCTATACAAGAGAAGTAAATTGTTTGTTCAATGGGCTTTGCAGAAATACAATGTGGAGCTGAAATGCTTGTTTTGTGTCAGTGTTCCCTGACTAAAGTGAGGTGCATGTTTTTTATTTTTTGCCATGCCTTAGAGATAAATATGTTACTTGAGGTCTAACTGTGAGCTTCATGAATAAACTCTCACAGGGCCAAGTTCCTCAGTTAATCTGGAAAATGAATTTGAGTCAGTTGCTCTACTTTGGTTCTTAGTATCAATGCTTATGTTTTGGATGTGTAACCTAGCCTAGGAGAGTGTAGGGGTCTATCCCCCTCTGTTCTACATGAGTAGTGTAGTGGTGTACACTTTGTACAAACGTGGCAGTCAGCATGTTGCTAAGCCAATTATTGTGTAACAAGAATCAGGCTTAGAGAAGTGCCTCCAGTGGGTATCAGCCCAAGGAGGTTCAGTGTAATCTGACGTGTCTGATCGGTCCAGATTTCTTTTGGAAGGCGAATCTAGATTAAATGTTCCTGCAGAGAATGGAATGCAACACTAAGATTCCTTCACGGGTGTTTGCTAATAAAAATAAGAAACTGACTGTCTCCCCTGATCCCTTTCTATCTTTCTCTTTTGCCTTCCGTTTTGCGTAGTATTCAGTCTCCATTATCCCTCTTTTTCCCATTCAGCAGTGGCTGCAGTTAAAATCTTTTGTAGCAATTTAGTTTCTCCATTGTGCAAATAGAAAATACCTTGCAAAAGCTTTCAAAATGCAGAAACTGTTTCAGTGCATTCACTTACTTCCTTCTCTCCTGTCTCACCCCAGCTCTCTTTCTTTCTCCCCATTCTTGTAGGGCCGGTGTTAGCCCCAGCAGCATTCTCACCTGGAGAGATGAGTGGGGCATAAAAGGATGATATCCCTCATGGGTTGTCTCAACCTTTTTTTTTGTATGCACTACTGCAAAATGCACACATCTTTGATTTAGCTGGATTACTGTTAGTCTTGAAGCATTCCTGTAAAGTAGGTGTAAATAGTGTGTAGTTTTGAGACAAGCAGATACAACCCAGTTATAGCCACAGAAGCACAGAACATGACCTTGAGAAAAAGCCTAATGGGAATGTTTCGGATTAGATTTCTGGCTAAAAGGGGGCCTGGAGCTGTGAAATAAGGAAACTTTCTTGTTGTCTGATTGCTTCCAAGTGAAGGGAAACGGGACTTTGTCAATAAACAGGGTTGCATACCGGATTCAACTTTATTCTATTAACTTGAAGGGCCTGCTGAAACCTGAAAATTGCTCAACACTCAGGTCAAAAGAGCTAACAGCATTATCCCTGCAGAGGACACCAATCAAGTGCATTTTACCTGTGGTTACACAAGTAATCAGTGGTAGTCAGGCTAAGCACCTAGGTTTCTTAGTTTCTAGCGTTGTGCTTTGACTACCAGCTGATTTGTGTACTCATCATCACACTTATTGGACTCATTGTAACACACAAATCCTAGCCAGGTGGCTGCTATGCAAAATATCCACATAAGAACATAATTTTAGCTGACTAATTTTGGCTTTGGTATATGTGCACTGGACGTGACTTTAAAATATGAGCAGAAAGGGGGTAAGTACAATGCCTGAACTTAATTACACTGATGATAATGTAAACTTTTCCTCCCATACACACACCTGTAATAGATTAAAAGAACCACAAGCCACATCCAGCCTTCCAAAGTATTTTGTCCTACCCACAGTGGGTCCGTTGGCCCTGCCCAGGCCAGCCCTGCCTGGGAACTCTGGCCCATCTGCCCTGCACCCACCTGGTGGGGTTGGGACCTGTGTGAGCAGGGCGCATGGCGCATGGCTGGGCAGGTGGTTTGGAGCTGCGGGTGGGGAGTTGCATCCTAGAGTGGGATGGGTGGGCAGGGCTGGGAGGGCAGGGCAGTGACAGTGCAGGCCAAGGGCCTGGGGTAGTGCCACAATCTGCTCCCTGCACGCCCCTGTGATGGGTGCTGATTCTGTGGACAGGGGTATGTGGGGAATGGATCGTGGCCCTGCCGCTGGCCCCATGCTGATGTAACAAAAAGCCCATTCTTGCCTGCACCCCCTACTTTGTGCATTTCTTTTTCCTTCGGAGTATTGGCAGAGACCTAGCACACTCATTGCATGGGTGTGGCAAGGCTCAGAGCAAGCCAGAAAGCTGAAGTGGCTTTCTGTAGAACAAACCTACAAACCACCTACGTATTGATTGAGCTAAGTGTCACTAAAGAAAACAAAAGAACTAAAATATCCACTTCAAAGACTGTAAATAAATCCTGGTGTTAACCTAACTCACTGTCCCCAGTAACCCTTGATCCTCACTACCTCACATTGCAATTTTATATATTTCTTGCAGTGCATTTTTATATTTCATCCGTCTTATCTTTACCATGGCATTTTGTATTGTTCCCTGTTCCCTGCTCCCTCCCCACCCCAGGTGCAGGGCTGTGCCTCCTGTGACAAAGCCTTCTGGTTGAGGATGTCATTGCACCTCCCTCCCCCTACAACATTTTATATCTTATATTTTTAAACCCTTAAGGAATGCACTCCCTGTAGAATGAAGTTACACCCTGGACCATTGTTAAAAAACTGCATTGAAATTGCAATTGTAAAGTGATAGAATCTGCTATATTGGGCTGGTCCCTTGAGTGAATGCGAGTATGCATGAGTCAGTAGGACAAAGCAAGAGTCTCTGGCTGCTAGTTGACAATAGCCTAGCCAGAGGAACTTATTACAAAACTCTACTAGCCATTTTAAGCTAATCAAGCCATCTGGAACCTGTAAGGACACAGCCATTGAATCAATCCAGTCAAGGGTGGACGCCTGAAACTGCACTACTGGGCGGAACCCCAGTGACTGTGGCTGACAGCTGTTATGCACTACTCCAAGACCCACGTGGCACAGTGACCTCCGTATTGAGCAGCTGAGATGATGCTGGGGGATCACACGAGTCTCCCAGAAAGGGATAAAATGCAGTAAAGCATGACCCTCAGTGGCACTCCTCATCCAGCACCCAACCTACCAAGACAGAAGGACAAGCAGGTGACCACCTTCTGGAGAAAACATCGCTTTGGAGGAAGCTGATGATTGACAGCAAACTCCAGCCCCCCAAATAGGTACAAACCAACATCAATGCTACACTACTATTGCAGCAATTATATGTGTGTCAGTGTGTGTTAGGGTCGTCAGTACCCTTCATAACTCAAAGTTTGCATTTATGACTTTATTTCATAGACATAGACATTAGGGCTGGAAGGGACCTCGGAAGATCATGGAGTCCAGCCCCATTTCATATCCTGTACAATAAATTAGAATTTATTATGATCCTGTGAGTTGGTTCTTTGTAGCTAATGTTCATAGATTTCATAGACATTAGGGCTGGAAGGGACCTCGGAAGATCATTGAGTCCAGCCCCCTGCCCAAAGGGCAGGAAGTCAGCTGGGGTCATAGGATCCCAGCAAGATAAGCAGCCAGTTTCGTCTTGAAGGTGTTCAATGAAGGCGCTTGAACCACCTCCGGTGGCAGGCTGTTCCAGACCTTGGGGGCTCGGACAGTAAAGAAGTTCTTCCTTATGTCCAGCCTGAAACGATCTTGAAGTACTTTGTGACCATTCGACCTCGTCATCCCTTGGGGCGCTCTGGTGAACAAACATTCCCCCAGATGCTGGTGGTCCCCCCTGATAAACTTGTAGGTGGCCATCAGATCACCCCTGAGCCTGCACTTTTTCAGGCTAAAGAGCCCCAGGGCTCTCAGCCTGTCATCGTAGAGTCTGCTTCCCTGACTTTTCTAAGATCTTCCCCGGGATAGAAGTCAGGCTGATGGGCCTATAGTTAGCCGGATCCACTTTCCTCCCTTTCTTGAAGATAGGCACCACATTGGCCTTCTTCCAGTCTTCGGGCACTACACCAGAGCGCCAAGAGTTTTCAAAGATCCAACATGATCCTTGCTGCACAGAAATTGTCCATACCAGTATGCAAAAAGGTGGCACAAGCCCCAGGAGGCCATCTTGGCTCAATAGAAGCTGCAGATCTTTTGAAAAAGAAAAGGGCGGCTTACCAGTGACGGAAGTTAGGAATAGGCCACAAGGAAAACTGCATAAGATTGGCCCACACCTGTAGGGGGCAGATTAGAAAAGCAAAGGCAGTGACCAAATTCAGGTTAGCAACTAAAATCGAGGACAATAAGAAGTCCTTCTGTAGGTAGGTAGGTAACTGGAGGAAAACCAGTTGAAATGTGGGACCACTGCTCAATGCATCTGGACATCTGATCACTGACACAAAGGAGAAAATTGAACTCTGGAACAAGTATCACATCTGTATTCCACCAGGCTAAGAGTGATAGCCTGCCAAATACAAATATGAAACAGAATAGTCACAGTAGCAATGATCACCTACCAACAGTCAATGTAGAGCTGGTGAAAGAACAGCGAGAGAGGCTGGATGCCTATAAGTCTCAATCAGAGAGTGCTGAATGAACTTGTTGCTGACCGACTTGCCAGCTTTTCGGCGGATGGTGAAGGTGATCAGCTCGTGGTCGCTGTCACCCAGCTTCCCATCGATCACTAGGTCGCCGACTAGGTCATCCCCAGTAGCCAGTACCAGGTCGAGCAGCGCTTTGCCTCTCGTTGGCCCATAGACTTCTTGAGTCAGGTAGAGGTCATCCACGCACGAGAGGAAGCTCTGCGACCGCTCAGATTTTGCTGAGCGATCCTCCCACGAGATGTCCGGGTAATTGAAGTCGCCCATGACAACCATGGTCCTGGAGCATGTCACCTCAGCCAGTTCCCGGGCAAACTCTTGGTCAAGCTCAGGACTTTGGGTGGGAGGTCTGTAGTAGACTCCCACCATTGTGTCCCCTGTGCCATGTTCCCCATGGATTTTAACCCAGAGGGTCTCCAGTTGTC
>NW_005841848.1:5275082-5279263 GCF_000455745.1 Alligator sinensis | reverse complement strand
TTGGCTTGCAGGGACGTGTAGCTTTCCTTAACATAGAGAGCTACACCCCCACCCCTTTTCTCTACACGATCCCTCCTGTACAGGGTATAGCCATCTATACCTGTGGTCCAGTCATGGGTGGAGTCCCACCAGGTCTCCGTTATCCCTATGACATCATAATTGTTTGCATTGAGCAGGAGAATGAGCTCCTGCTTATTCCCCAAGCTCCTGGCATTTATGTACAGGCAGGCAAGTGCCCCCTGGGGGGCTCCTTCCTTGCCCACAGATTTTACCAGGGCTAGGGCAGGGGTGGGCTCCCTTAAGTGCCTTCACCTGCTGGCTACGGGCTTAGTTTAAAGCCCGGTGGAGCAGGTCAGCCAGTCTGGCTGAGAAGAGCCTCCTCCCTAGGGGAGAGAGGTGGAGGCCATCTCTTCCCAGCAGCTCACTGCCTCTCTTGCCAAAGAGCGGGCTGTTACTGCCCTATGATCCCGATCTCTGGCCCTGCCCATCTGTCCTGCTGCTGTTTGTGGCTCCCCACCCACCTATGGCCCCATCGTGTCCACCTGACCACATGCACTCCCCATGTGGGTCCCAGCTGGTCTCCAGGATCACTGGGCAGTGACGGTGCAGGGCTGGGGCCCAGGACAGAGCCACCATCTGCTCCCTGTACACCCCTGCCTGCAGAACCAGTGCCTGTTGCAGAGATGTGTATGTAGTGAATTGTGGCTCTGCCCTAGGCCTGGCCCTGTGCTGTCACTGCCCCATGATCCCGATCCCAGCCCTGGCCTGCCTGCCTGTCCCATGCCCGGATGCCACTCCCTGCCTGCCTGCAGCCCCATCCCAGCTGCTGGGCCAGGGATGGGGAGGAGGGGTGCTGATCCAGCTCACAACAGCTCACTAAAACTCCTTAAGTGGCCTTCGGGCCAAAATAATTGCCCACTTCTGGAATAGGTAAATATGAATAACAGGTAATCATAGTACAGCTGTCCTAAAACCTCTTATTGCTAACATAACAAAGTACTGAGATGCCAAGAACTGTAAATTTGAAAGAGGGAGTATGACCACATTAATGTGTTTACAAATTGCAGAAATCATGCAGATATGCATTATTTATGTCTGCTGTATCCAGAAGACATGTCTCTTATTTCCAGTATGTGGCTAACTGTCACTTTACACTCCTTAAGTACTGTAAAATAACAGCTGTCACACCTCCCAAGAACAACAAACAGTCTGTTAAAAAAAGGATCATAAATTTGATTACCTGAGATCTAGCCAGGGGAAAAGAGAGGTCCAGAGAAATCTTGCATTACACATCAGTAATTTTACTCCATCATATAGAACACAATGAAACATCCTGTAGTGACTGCATTTATTCTAAAGCTATAATGCTGCATTCCCAAGGCAAATAAGTACAGAAATTAGGCATGAAAAAACCCATTAGTCATTTAGTAAACCTTCCTGAAAAAGCAGGCTTGTTCCCTACAGAATGCTTTTGAAGGCTTTATTCTGTTTCAGATTCCAGTAAACAAGCAAAAAGGCTTCCACCATTTTCTGTGAGAGAGGGCTCCATTTATTTATTTTATTTTATTTTATTTTATTTTATCCTTTTTTTTATTTATTTTTTTTCTTGCATTATTGGACGTTTGTTCCCTTAGAAATTTATTGGGATTCTTCTCTTGATGTTTGTTTTATAATTTTTCTTTTGGTTCTTGTAAGTATTGCTGCATCTTATGGAGCAAAGAATCTCACATTTTTATAGCTGTGAATAAGGGTTTCATGAATAGCTTTTCATGAAGAAAGCTGGAGCATAAACCAGGCACTGGCAATTTTGCAATGATAGAGTTTGATTTTTAGGTTCATATAGACTTAGTCAATTAATAGTAAATAGGAATTTCTATTGTGCAGGTTTTTGCCTGTCTGTTTCATAACAAATGTCAGAATATCGCTAAACTTGAAAGCACTGGTGCATTTGTAGTTAATATTAGTTGTATATTATGTTAAATAATAGTGCTCCTTTGATATTTACTTTTTTCAAATATTTGCAAATGCTTGTATTTCTTCAGACAAACTATATTTATATCTCTCTACCTACTAATAATTTGTTCTCTTGCTCTACCCTGATCTTCCTCCAGCTTGTTAAATAAGTTTCTGTTCCATTTGTTGTCCAAAAATAAGTGCCATGTTCAAGTGCATGCTTATCAGAATGGCATTATCCCTCTGTTTTGAGATGTGACGCCATATGAATCCAGTCCCAAATAATATTATTGTTTTATTTTCAATCATATCACATCAACTAAGGTCTAACATGCTGTTCACTATTTTCCCTAGTTCTAATTTGGTACAGCTGCTCTTCACAGTAAATCTTTTTTTTGCACAGGTGAGATTCAGATTGTCACTAGATGCATTAATGTTCCTTTCTTTGCTTTTCTTTTCTTTGATGCCCATGTTTGTGATTCTCCTCAGTCTAGACTGACAAACCTATTCTCTTCACAGGTAATTAATCAAGTCTGTGGCAAATAGGAAGTAACAAAATCAGATAAGAATTAAAAATACTTGGACATATTCTAAGAACTTGTCCAAAATATCTCTTTTCTAGCCTAGCTTATTTCTATTTGTCATCTTATAACTTGTTACTATATGTTTGCTATGTGCAGAGGACAGTATTCTTCAAAATCAGGAACTAGGTACACTTTCCATTCTTTTCTGTCTTGGGAAATTAGTGTACCATGAAGAAACAATATTGTTTTTAATTACAGTATCTTCTTTTGCCCCCTTAACCAACGAAACTGATCTTGGTCAATGAATTTTTACGTGTGTAGAATCAATTTTAGTTAATTTGCAGAGGTTAATTGTTAAGATACCCTGAAGCTTCTTTAGTTAATCAATGTATTATTAGTCATTAAGATGCTTTTATATGCCTTCAACCACTCTGTCTCAAAAATATGCAGATAGTACTGTCTCCTAGCATTGTAAGTACATTAGTTTTGAAAAGCCAGATTTATGGATCTGAGGAGCTGGGCCTTAATGACTGGATCCTCAGGCATTATACTGTACGTTTATTCCAAAGCAAGTGGCTGAGCCGCAGTATTGAGGAAGCTCTCTGTTGGCATAGATGGAAAGACACGCTACAATGAGCAAAGGAATGTGCCAGAAGTGTCAAATTTTGTATCTGTGATAAAGGTGGGCCTGAAGCTGCACTGCTAAGTGGTGAGGAAAATCTGAGTTGCCACAGGAACCAAGGCAGCCAAGAGGCAATTAGCTCCTCTTCTTTTACACTCTGGTCAAAGCTAGTTGAGATATTGAAGGAAACTGTCTTAATGATCAGGGCACAGATAGATTTTGGGTGTCCAAGAGTGGCTATGTGCTGCCATGTATGGTGGAGAGATGCCAGGCCTTATTGGTAGGGACCTAGCAAATTTGTGATTTCACATATTCTGTGAAATCCAGCATTGCCCGTGACATCTGGGCAATGTATGTGGAATCTGCAGGGGGAAAAAAAAAGAAAAAAACTCATGGAAAAGAAAACACTGGCTCCTTAGAGGGAGCCAACAGTCCACGGCATGCTGTGGCACCCCAGTGGGGTGGGAAGTGGGGGCTGCCTGCTTAAAGGGCTGCAGGCAAGATGGCTGCCCCACCCCTTGCTCCTGGTTGTCATGTGGCCCCAGCCCTCTCTGCCAATTGGTGATGAGGGGCATGGCTGCGTGATGGACAGTCCTTGCAGCCAATTAGCAGTTATGGGTGGGGTCACATGGCAGGCAGCCCCTGTAAGCAATCAGCAGCAAGAGGCAGGGCCCCTCAGCTAACCAGAGGCATGCAGGGGGCTGCTGCACTTCACCTGCAAAATGGCAGTCCAGGCCTGTATTCTCCCCATGAAATTGGGGGGGGCAGCCCCTGCAAACTAGGTAGATCCCTAATTATTGGGTTGATGAGCCCAAGAGATGTGTGAATTGCTTGAAAACCTGAGGGGATTTGGAAATTATCTACCAGTATGTCATAACTGATACCCAATTCATAGATGAAAAAGGGATATTTTTGACAGAGGTTAAAAAGGGAATAGTTAATTAGCTGGTTAAAGGTGTGAACCAATTAGCCTCGGTATTTGCTGGTACCTCCTTGTGGTAGATGCTGTACTGGTAATCATCCCACAGGAGCTCTTGTTTCCCAATAAGCTGGTCCTAAAGGAAACCTTTTCCCAAAGAAGC